>NC_028361.1:6003406-6112922 GCF_000741045.1 Vigna radiata var. radiata | reverse complement strand
ATGCTTACATGTATGCTTA
Source organism: Vigna radiata var. radiata (assembly GCF_000741045.1). Classification (NCBI taxonomy): domain Eukaryota; kingdom Viridiplantae; phylum Streptophyta; class Magnoliopsida; order Fabales; family Fabaceae; genus Vigna; species Vigna radiata. The sequence continues at coordinate 6,112,903 of NC_028361.1, read as the reverse complement.
CATGTATTTTCCAAGTTATAACACTTAACATAAATATTCCTTTTCTCTGCAAAAATACAATTTATTGTTGGATATTTAATTTTTTTTATAAAAAAAAAAGCCCATGGACTGGCTCTAACTCACAGGACTTTGGGATTTTTAGCCCTGAGAGCTTTTTTAATAAAGGACAATTTTGGTCTTAGAGGTTTTTTTGACCCTAATCTACATGGACTAGGGCCAGGACCTATTATAAAAACCTATTTGACATATGTAAAGTAATTAAGTTCCCAATGACAAAAGAGACAAATTTTACCATTTAGAGTATGAAAACTTAGAACAAAATATCAACATCAAGATCATATAATAAATAAATACCTCTCGCACTCTGATTTTGATATGTAGTAGTCAATTTTGCAGTATATAAAAATAACCCTTAATTTTATCTTTAATGTTTTGGATGACTTTGGTGTGACTGTGTGAGCTTAACAAAACTTTATTTTTTATTTAAAAATTCATACATTCCATTTTTGGATTAAAATGATTTCATTTATTACCAATAATAATAACAGTAGTAATTCGGGTTCCATGAAGAAAGTAATAAAAAATTATTTGATTTAAAATATAAAAAAAATGCAAGTGGACCGTACACGTGAATCACATCTTGTATCTACCAGAACCCAGGGAAGAAGATGAGGCTATGAAGAAACTACGAGTCAAACCAAACATTTATGATGGACGACATGATGTCTTTTAGGTAAATTATGGCCAACATCATAAATAATGCTGCAACTTACTGCCAACACACATCACATAAGCGACGTGCTTTTTTATCCAACGTTTCATCATAATCACTTTTTCAGTTTGCGCTGTCAAACCATTACTGCCGAGGAATTTTTATTTCCTCCAACCAAATAATATTGTTGTAAATTTTAAATAAGATTTAATAATGTATATTATATTTTTTAACTATGAGAATAAATCTATTAATTAATATTTCTTAACAATTGTATGATGTTAATAAAATTTTGATAATGTCACTATAACATTTATTTAAAACATCTGATTGTATACTTGATTTATCATAATATATATAGCCTACATTGTGTATCACTATAAGATATGTATACATATTTGTCAATATTATTATTATTATTATTGAATCTATGTAAATCTTAAATACAAATTTTTAAAAAATCATTTTATGTATTAAAGAATTCTAATTCATGGTAACTCACGTGATATTAACAGTCACATGGTTTAAATTGAAAAAAAAAAACTAAAGTTTATGTTAGAAACACTAAAAATAAATGTCTAATTATTATTGTGGTTAAACATTTATGAATAACGTTCTTTAACATCCACATGTTTTAAATTGAAAAAAATTCAAGTTCATTGCATTGCATGAGTAGTTAATATCTTATGTTAGAAATACTAAAAGTAAATGTCCAATTATTATGGTTAAACATTTATGAATAGCATCCTTTAAAATTCACATAATTTGATCCAGACAAAAATTACAATAAAAAGTTTATCTTGGAGAAATTAAAAAAATGACCATGACTTAAAACTACGTATCATTATTAATATCATTTGATTGATTTCATTAGCCATTGTTTAAACATTTTTATTACAATTATTTCAATCACTTCTAACATTAGGCATCTACATAATAAAATATATCTTTATTAAATATCATGTTAATGTTATATTTTTATTTTATAAATGATTGAAATGCATGTTACAATTTTTACTTCTTAATCTTCATCTTGAATAATATCATTGATCTACATGTTGAATAATATCATAAACATGTATGAAAAAAATAAAAGATGTCCAAGTTTTTTTTTTCTATTTTTAGATTATATGTTTATAGAATTTTGAGATGAATATTTGAATATTTTGGTTGAAGTTTGTCAAGGCAAGACATATACTTTCTTTTATTTTCTCTTTTCAATGCCGTTCATCTTTCTCATATTCTTCCTATTTGTATAATCATGTATGGTTTGAGAACCTCGTAAACTCTTAGCGTGTGTTTTTTTAATTCATCATACATGAACCCATTTAACATACAATATATAAATTAATTTAATATAAATACTTTATTTATTTATTTATATTTATATTTATATAGGCATATAATTTTGAATACCTATACTGGATATGTGTAGGTTAAAATATTTTTTATTTTACCACGTCTCCGTTAATATATGTAAGTAAAAAAAATGTGCGTAGATAGAGACAAAATAAAATAACGGAAAGAGAATAAAAAGTTTGTATGAAAGCAAAGTAGGAAGTCAACCTTTTTGACCATGCAATCCTGGTGCGCCACAAAAGGATACTACTACCCAAACTAAAATGTAGTTTTATTAAAAGGGATAAAATAATTCTAAATATTAATAACATGTGTTATTTTTAGTTAATAATTTTATTGATATATTGACGAAGTTGACATTAAAATAATAATGTTGTATGTTAAAAAAAGTAAAAATTATGAGAATTGGAAAAAAGAGTACTTCTCCATTCTAGTCTTCGATCCGGTGGATTATTTTTATACATTGAAATATACTTCATGGTTTATGGTTTAAGAATTGAGAACACTTATATTTTGTATATACCCTATTATTTTAATACATAAAAACATTTTTTAGGAACAAACCTAAGTTATTAAATTTTAAAGTATACAATAAAATAGATATAATGGTTGTTATTAATAATATTATTTTATGAAATTTAAGATCATGCAATTTGTTAACCATTTTATCAAGTTGAAATTTTGAGAGTTTATCATAAACATACAAATCTTTACTTTGACCATTGGAATCTATGATTTAAGATTTGTAATTAGAAAAGTTGTTCTAATTTAAGTTTCTCTTTTATGAAGAGTGTTTATACTTGATGGGTTAGAAGATTGTTATGCACTGTTGTGGTATTAGATTGATCTTTATATGAAAATATTTATTTTGAGAATGATAAATATGTGAGATATGAAATGTAAATTATGCCTATGCGATAAAATAATTTTATATTTGATTGATAGATATGTGTTATGAATATATGAATGAGGAGTATAAAATATATGAAAATGTTTGAAGGAGGTTATATCATATCAAATGTTACTATTTTTTTTTTGAAAAACGTTGGTGTTTTATAAATACACTAAGAAACTATAACAATTGTTATATTCATATAATTATATACGTTGAATCTCCTCTTAATGATTAGGTCTATTTTTATATAAAAAAGTTAAGTAAAAAGACATAATTTATTGGATTGTTACAAGAATTAAATCATTGGAACTAAATACAATAAACAGAAACTCAAAATTTTAGACACATTAAACAGCAATCATTTTAGCTAACTTATTTTATTAAGCACAAACCATACTTTTCTTCATCAATAAAGTCTATTTCCCCCTCTACTTATCATTCCATTTTCTCAATAATATTTTATTAAAATCGATATATATATATATATATATATATATAATTTACTTTTGAATGTTATTATTCTTAATTAAATATATACTGTCCAATATTAAATATTTCAAATGGTAATTTAGAAAAATTGTTATGTTTTTATTTACATTGTGAATATTTTAAAATTCTAATTAAGATAATTCTGTTGTGGTTATATCTTTGACAACTTCATAATATCAATTAAAATATACATTGCTTATTATCAAAGATTTTAAATGCTATATTTAGAAAAACTATTATGCTTTTTGTTTTGACATTTTGAAAAAGTTTAAATTATCGTTAAGTAGATAAAGATAACACTGTTGTATTCTATTTATTCTTTTCACCCATTTCAATTCAAACAAAATGTATCTGATAACTTATTTAACCATCTCTCTTTGTATAACTCTATAAAATCACATGACAATGAATTTTTTTGAAAGTCAAGTTAACACATTCATTTATCTAGTAATTGTCTCAATTAATTCTTACTTAAAATAAAAAAAAAAAACTTAATATGATTGGAAGTTACGATTAAATAGAATAATATATTTTCATTTTATAACGAACAATAAATTTTGAAAAATAGAAACAAGAATTTGGGTAAAATATTTCTTAAATGATGATCACTAAGCATGTTATTATAATTAGAAAGTTGATGAATAATATAATAATAATATATTGATCCGCTAAAAGAAGAATAGGAGTTGGTCCATTTGGATCATGTTTTTAGCGTTGAACATAATAGCGAAGTAGGGCCCACCCACAATGAGTGGCGTTTCCTCGGTAACAACTAACCACGTGCTGTTCGAGAAACGCAGAATCGGACAGACGTAAGAGTCGCTTTTGTCCATTCATTCACAATCTTCATGGATTATCAGCAATCAAATTTAAACACTTATTAGTAATTAATTAATAAGAATAAATAATATCAACCAAACCATAAAAAAATAATAGTTTAATGCGTAGTCATGAAAGGTAAAAGCGAAAAGGCAAAAAATTAATTTGTTTTCCATTGGGAAAAAAATAAAATAAAAAGAGGAGAGAAGAAAGAAGGAGGAAAGAAACAAGTCCCCTTACATCTGCACCAAGTCCATATTTCAACTCCAATTCCGTGTGCCCACTCACTATATCAGACCGACCAGGCCTAAATCTCAATTCCCAATTCCTCCGTTTAGGGTTTCTCTCTCTCGAAGTCCGCTCGCTCCAATTCATGTTTTCATATCCTTGATTGATTCGCTTCTCGTCGATTCTCTCTTTGATTCGATTCGTCTATGGAACTGCAGCTACAGCCAAAGGCGGTACCCGCGGTTGAGGTTCATGCTGGGGATTTGGAGAAGTCATATGTCACGGAGGTTCGCAACGTTGACATGGCTGAGGCAAACGAAGGTTGTTGCGTCACTGTTTTGAAGCGAAAGCGTGGTCGTCCGGCCAAGGGAGACCGTGTTCTCAAAACCACGGCACCGCCGACGAAGCATAGCAGGGACGAAGAGGATGTTTGCTTCATATGCTTCGACGGTGGAAGCCTCGTTCTCTGCGATCGCCGGTGAGTCGTCACTGCTTCTTCCTGTTTGTGATTGATTTCTCGATTTTGCGATAATTGATATTCACTCTGAAAATTCAGCTTCAGTTTGGGTTTAATACTGAGTTAGGGGTTTTTACTCGGTTGTAATAATTGGAGGATTCATCCTATCTCACACACTCTCTCTCTCTCCTTCTCTTCCCCAGGGGATGCCCTAAGGCGTATCATCCCTCGTGTGTTAAGCGGGACGAGGCGTTTTTTCGCTCAAAGGCCAAATGGAATTGCGGTATTTAGCTCTAAGACCTTATTCATTCTTTTCGTGCATGCGTGTGTTGTTTTGCTTCAGTACTTTACCTGGCATGCAAGCGGATACTTGTATGCTGCTGAAACTGGATAAATAATATCTATGGTTGGTTGTACATGTCTATATTGTGTTTTCCATGTTTAGTAATTAATGTAACCTGGGGAGTTTTAATTAAAATTTAGAGTGGCAGAATCTTGTGCATTTTTATCGTATGAGATAGGGATATCTCAATTAATTCAAACTTTTGAAACTGAAAGTTTACTAACTTTTGTTTCCGTTTCATGCTTAAATGCGATCTGATTGTCGTAAATGAATGAAATCTAAATTTCAACTATTGATAATTAAATAATAGTTACAGGGTTGGTTTACTGGTGACACAATTGTGTCAGGGGAACGTTACTTTGGAGGAGAAAATGCATGTACAAGTGACATTGGCAACTCCTCCATAGATGGCTTAATGTAGTAGCATATATATTTCCTGTGCATGTCTCTTATTTTTCTGTATTTTTGTTTGGAAGGTTTGGATAAATTTCCTTGATTATAGAGAACCAGCTCAATGTTATCCAATGATATCTACTTATTATCACTTTTAAAAGAGTTTCACAATTATTATATTTTCCAATTAGTGCACTTTCAGTTATCCTTTTTGAGAAGTCAATCCTCTTTATTTGTTTTGGGTTTTAATATTTTAGCATATATTAATTGTCTCTTAGCCTGTATGAAATTCTTTCTTATAATAAACGTTCATTTTTTCCACTGCTTAGGTTGGCATATATGTAGCATTTGTGGGAAGGGGTCACATTATAAGTGCTATACTTGTACATATTCTTTGTGCAAGGGGTGTACAAAAAGGGCAGATTTTGTCTCTGTCAGAGAAAATAAAGGTTTATGTGGAATGTGCAAGAGGACTATAATGCTGGTAGAGAATTGTGCTCAGGGAGATAAGGTACTGGTGGTATGTTAATCTTTCATAATATATGCATTCGCAACCCCTCCTCTGAGTCAGGGATGGGGAAGCAGTTTGTTTAAGCTACGTGTTGTTATAGTTTTTTTGTTCCTTGTGTTATTTTTATAGTGTGAAGTGGATTTTGATGACAAGAGCAGCTGGGAGTATCTTTTCAAGGTGTATTGGACATATTTGAAGGAGAAGCTATCTTTGACCATTGATGAGATCCTTGAAGCTAAAAATCCATGTAAAGGTACTTCTTCCAGATTGTTCCGTAAGTTTTAAGGTTCAAACTTGCATGAACTTTATCATTTTAGGTTAACATAGAAATAGAATGAATCACTTAATTAATTGAAAAACAAGACTATTAGACGTGATAAAATGGCATAAATGGAATGGTTTCCCGAAAAATAATAAATGCAGTGCGGCAAACTTGCTCACTACCTGTGAGCCAACTGTGAATATATGTATAATACAGAACCAAATTAACCCCAATAAAACTGAAGATAATGATATCACTAATGCAGGTGTTGCGAGATTAGAAGTATCTGGTGTCGCAGCAGGTGTTTCATCATTACTACTCTCTCCAAAGATGGAGCTGCCAATTGGCAATATTGCGAATGATAAACTGTGGCATTATCAGGATCCAACCGGGAAGGTTCAAGGACCTTTCTCTTTAGTGCAGCTTTATAAGTGGAATGTGAGCGGATATTTTCCTGCAGAACTCAGAATATGGAGGATAGATGAGACACAAGATAATGCTGCATTATTAATTCATGTGCTTAGTGGGAAGTGCTCAAAACTTGTGTCATTGACATACGACAGTCAGAAGCTGTCTCTGGAGACCAATAGTACATTGGAAAATAAAGAAAGTAGTCAGGATGGTGGTGTTGAGCACAATATGACAACAAATGGAAATTCTGCGAACCACCAAATTGTTGACCAGTGTGGGGAGCAAAAATTGGTTGATACCTGTACACAATCCAATGGTAAAGATGAATCTGTTAAGAGCAATGGTTGGCACTCTCAGTCTCCGGGTTGGACTATACAAGCAGATGGGAATAATAATGAGGGGCAAAGTGGAAATTCTGAAAGGAGAGAGGATTCGCCCAAATGTGAGGACGGTCCTCACTTACACCCTTCGCTACCTTCAACTGCATTTTGTGAAAAACTCGAAGAGAATCCTTCTGATAAATTAGAGGAAGTTCATAAGATGGAGGTGAAGTCTGAAGATAATGGAAATTTTGACTTGAACAGAATTTTTGATGGTCAAAGTAATAGTGGACAAAATTATCAGAAACAATCAGACAGTGAGGATAATTCTGGGCAATCTTCTGGTCAGAACTGGAGTTGCCCTAGTGTAACTAATCCAGTTTGTAACCTATCTACATGGCTTTCAATCTTTGGCGAACCAAATGATTTGGATGAGTCAGTTTCAGATCTGTTGGCTGAAGTGGAGGCAATGGAGTCACTTGGTGGTGGCCTGGAATCTCCCACTTCAATCATGAAATGTGGTGAGGAGCTGACTGACGGTTCTATAACTGATTGTCTTAGTTTTGCAGATGGGCTTAGCCCAATGATTGATGCAGCAGGTAAAGGTGATGCACTGAGTTCCTCAGGTGATTTACACTTTCCATCTCAAACCACAACACCAGATGAACCAACTAAGCAAACCGACGTGTGCCATCAACATCAAAAGATATTTGGGGAGCATACATCGAAGAGTTCAGAAGTTGAGGTGTGTTTTAGGCGAAGAAAATTATTTTTATAGTCTCATTTTTTTTAACATATTGGTTTAGAAGGGTTACTTTTGGTCGACTAGAAATTTAAATTTAACCTATTATTTTTATGCAGTCTACATTCTCTAAAATTAGCTGGAATCCACACATTCAATTTTCCTGGGGTCCTCCTAACTGTAAGTTTTTTCTCCACTCTCTCAGCTTTGCAGAACTATTTTAACTAGTTTGTTATCATATTTCGTATGAATTGAATACTTTGCTATCCATTCATTATTTACTGAATTTTGACATTTTGCTAAAATGGTTATTTGGATTTGCAGGTTGACATTACAGATTATGTTGAAGGCCATTTTTCTTATCTTTAGGCTACACAGATCTTAGAAACAACTTAAATTGGATACATATTATCATGTTCATAACAGCATTCTTTGCAAACATAACCTCTCGCCTTCGTTGTTTGCTTGTTGATGAAGAAAGAGCGTTAGGGTTCTTGTTAGTCTTGTCTATTCTGCTATGTAATCTCATTGAATTTTAAATGTGAAGAACTTTCTTAGGTTTCATTCTCGGACAGATTGGTATTCGCCTTTCCTTCAAAATTGAAAAGAAATTAATAATTAACAGCTTAGATACTGTTTTTCAAAATCCTTACATTGGACTCTGCTATGACTAATGCATTATACCTTGGATATTATCCAGCCTGTACGTGACATGAACAACCATTACCTTTAGTTGCACAGATTAGATCAGGAAACTCGGAATCAAGTTGCTTGTAATAGGTTATACATATGTGGAAAAGCTGGGTTCAACATTGTTAGTATTAGGCTGCCAATTCCGAATTATGAAGAATTTAAAATTATTGTGATTGCAATAACTCTTGTTATAGTCTTCAAATAAATTTGCTTGTATGCCCAAAAGCTTGGCTGTTTTGAGAAAAAAAATTCAGACTTTGTCAATTTGTTTGTGATTGTGTTGAATATAAATGTTTTTTTAATGGATGATTATTGGTTTCCAAATTACATTGTTATGCGAAAAATTAAAAAAAAAAAAGTAAGAAAAAAAAAATCTACTATACATATTTACTTATACATAACTGCTAAGGCTTTTTTTTTAAGTGGTACAAATTTCCATTAACATACATATGATGGTATTCATTAATATGCAGTAATGACTCCAACAATTACAAAACTCAATTAGTTTTGCATTCATTAAATGTATGGGAACATGCATGCAATAAATACATAATCATATTTGATTGAACAATTGGACAAGCATTTGATAAGCATCAATTTGATGATCAACAATGAGACACACTTTTGGTTGATCTTTTCTTTCTTTTTATGCTTTCCAGATTTTTACTTTACTCGCTAAAAATATTTTTATGATTGTCTTTTTCCTGTTTTTTGTGATTTTTCTAACCACAGTTTGTTAATTATGGAACCTTCTTTTTCTTATATTGACATCTGTACTTTCTTCTTTTACATAAGAGAACAAGGGTATGCATATAAGTCCTGTGATTTGAGAATATTTAATAATTTTTTTTGACAAATTTAAATATTTATTTGATATTATCCTTATTTATTTTTTATTTTTTATTTTTTTTGAAAAAATACAAAAAAAATTATACTTTTATAATTATTTTATTTTTTTATTCTTTCTCAAAATAATTCAATTAATGATTGAACGTGTATAGTACAGTTATATACCTTCCCAAATATTGAACATTAATGATAGAATAATTCTCGATGTAATTCTTTGGTAAAATATCTAATATTGTGAAACATCTTTAAAAAATCATAGAAAAATTCATGACTTCAATAACAATACGTTAAAGAAACTAACTTTTTCTTAAAATAAATGTTTATATCACAAAAGTGTATGATATAATGGATAATTAAAAAGAGAAATTAAATAAATAACATTCTCATCTTAAGTTGTTATTGAGAAAACATCGCAAGGTCAACCATTACATTTAAATTATTATATGCTTTGATATCCATAATTTTTGTTATTATAAAATACATTGGAAGGTTAAAGGAATAAAGTGACTGTTTTTAGAAGTCATGTAACTTTAGTTAATTTTATTCACTTTAGTTTATTTCTTTTTTTTTATATAATTTTTTTTTGGAAAATTTAAGTTAATCATTCAACACGTGAAAATGAATTGAAATTATGATATATTTTTTTATTAAAAAAGAAAATATATTTAAACTTCTTTTGTTCTGAACTCACAATTAATGAGACTATTAAATATATACCAGAATAACTAATTACAAATAAAAATATGTTACACTTGTAGTTTTTGAAATTATACATGATTTTTATTTTGTTAATGTTTGTAATAACTTATTTTACAAATATATGAAGGAAATGTTTTTAAATAATTAAAATTTTCGTATAGGAGTAGAACAAGGAAAGACAACAAATAAAATTTAAAGAAGCTTTAAATAGTGTTAATCAATTTAATTAATATTTTTTTATCCAAATAATAAAAAAAACATATGATTGAAGCAACTTTTATAGAAGAATAAAAAAGAAGTATGTTTGAGATTGATATAAGCATTATTGGATGCATAAGATCAACAATATTAAACTCAATCTAATACTCTAACAAATCACTGAAAGGCCAATAAAGATTTAAAGTAGATCATGATTACATGTATCACTCTCAAAGAACACGTCCTATTTATAAAACCATAATTCTATATACACACACTAAAAAAATAATTTGAATCATAATTCATTGTAATGAAGATTGACGTTCAGTCTTAACTCTATAGGATTTTTTGTTTATCTATTAATTGATTTGAAATTGTGTTTTCTTTTGAAAAACTTTTTTTTTTTTGAGAAATCTAAAAAAAAAGGATAAAAAGTACCACTTGTCTCAAAAAGGCTTTTGTTTTTATGAAAAGTTTTTTCCTACGTTTTTCAAGGTGTGCTGCCAATAAAGTTTGACAAAATTAATGATATTTTTTTACTATTCATTATATTTCCGTTTTCAATTATACGTATATATAAAATGAAATATTCATTTCTCACTCTCTTTTTCACATGCATGCAAATTTTTTCTCTTTCTAAGTTTTCCTTCTTCTATTTTTTCTCTTTTTCTAATATTCTATTTTATTCTTCATCTTTTCAGAATTAAATCTTTTTTTACTCTGAAAATAATTTGATTCTTCTTTTACCTGCATTTGATATCTATCAATATTATATTGATTATATGACTGTATATATTTGAATATTTAACTCTTTCTTAGTTTTTTCTTGAAGTCTAAGTCATTTATAGGTAAGGGAATCTCTCCTTGATGAATAATAGTTTTTGATTTAAAATTTAGAGTGTGAAAATCTAAATAGTTAGATTGGTGGTTTAAAAAAGTTTATAAGATTTTAATGATAAAACCAATTTTATTAAATATGGTAAAATGATGTTTGAACGTAATAAATAGAAATGGGTAAAGGATATATGTTATTTGATTTTGAAATAGAGTAATAATACAGTCTCACACACTTTTATCGATTATTTTGACAGAAAATATAAGAATAAAATGGTTACAAAAATATAATTTTATATTTAAAAATAAAAGTAAATTTTTTTAAAAGATAAAATCAAATAAATATAAAAAATTTAAGTAAAGACGGTGAGGATTCGGCTTCATCGACACCCTTAAACACATAGCAAACAAGGGTCACCAATCACGACATGCTTCGTCTTCATTTTCACTAATAGCCACTCTTCAATTTACGAAGTAAAGAACCAAAGGAAGACTTTAGAATATCATAAAAGCATCGACTTTAACCATAAGATAATTGAACATCTTAGATTACGCATTGATTTATAGTTGCTAAATAATACTGCAACATGTAATTAAAAACTGTTTGTCATTTGTTCGTTAATGATTTTAATACGGTTAATAATTAAGATCTAATTGCATTAGATTTTTTAAAATAAAGATTAAACCAAGACAAATAAAAATATAGAAACATATTTGAGAATCATATAATTTAACTTTGAAATGCTTGACCATGTCAAATATTTTTCCTTTTGGTACTTCTGCAAACGTTTTTAGAATTTCTTTTATTCTTATAATATTTATGAAATTAATCTCTAACCTTTTAATTTAATTAAGTAGTTTTTATTTTTATTATCTTTTCAGATTTTTAACTATAATACCAATCATCACAATTTAAATGTGTCATTTTTACCATAAGTATGGTTGAAAGTATTTAAAGATATTGCACATCAGAACATATAATATGAATAAATTATTATTATTAAAATTAAACAAAATTATTAAAATAGATGATTTAGAAATCAAAATTACAAGATTCTAAAAACCAAAAAAGTTACAAGAGAAATGAATGCAGGGAGGGAAGCAGACAGAATGAGAGAAATCCAAAAGCAACCAAAGCGAAGCGAGTGAGAAATAGGAAAAGTCCCTAGTTCACGCGCCGGTCTAAGGAGTAGAAGGATCAAAATCAGAATTTGGCGTGATTCAAACGACGGCCTGGAGTGCATTTGGGAATAATGGCGGCAACGTCGTATCTAACGCCGGCGCAGAGGTACGCGGCGGGAGCATTGTTCGGGTTGGCGCTGAACCAGGCCCATTTTCATCAGACCCACCCGTTGGGCCTATCAACCGATGACTTCCCTTCTGACTCCGATCGTACTCCCTCCAAGCTCGAAGTTTCCGACGATCCCAACCTTTGGGTCCATGAACATCACGCATTGCTTCGCCCTGTTTTCAAGTATCTCCTCTCCAAAGCATATCTAATCGTGCTTGTTTCTACTGCATGTACTCATGCCTATGTTCTACTTCGTTTCATTCGATTATTGTGGCATGATATTTCAGTGTTATCGATGAATGTGTGTTGAGTTTGAGCAGGTACCTAGATATTGATCCCGCTGCATGGTCTGGACTCGAGGAAACTGCTGTCTCTTCTTCAGTTTCACGTCACGTCGGACCCGTACGTCATTCTACTTTTTCTTTACTGTGTATTTAGATTCTAGTTTCTAAAATCTAACTTTCAATCATATTTTGTAAACTCAGTTTTAAGCCAAAATTAAGATGATGCTTAGTTTAGAATTGTCTGTAACTGAAAACTAAGTGCATGTCTGGGTTAAAATTTGCAGACTAGTATTTTCATTCTGAGTATCGAGTTTGCAAAAGTAATCCTCGTCTTGCTTTTGTGGAAATTTGGTTTCTGACAAATTATATGGGCGGGATATAGGAATGTGCTTTTATTGGTTAACGTGTCATGAAAGCACACGCCAAACAAGAATCCAAACGTGGCCTTAATTAGGGATAGTTTCAGTTTTATTATTTGAACACAAGTTGGGGACTTCCTAACTAAAAACCAGATATGGCCTTATACAGTAATAATGAATATGTGGGGTATAAGGTTGACTTGGTCGAATAAAGTGGAATGAAAAAAGGCATAGGTGGTGAGTTGAGTCTTCCTGCTAACATTAAGAAACGAACATTTGCCACTTTAAAAATCAGTAATGATGCACTGTGGTATTGATTTTCAGTGTTTTGTTGCTTCCGGTATGTTCCCATATTCAAAAAGTGGATTACCATATTCAACGAAAAATTTCCATTGCTTTCCAGATGTAGTTTTCATTTTTTTGGGGTGGGGTAGGGAGCTAAATAGTGCAACAAACATTGGATAATATAATTTACAAAACTATGTGTGGCAAGTTACAGACTTCACTTTCCTTGTCTAGTTTGCCACGTTATATTTTTGTTTCTAAAGTTTGATGCTGTATGGCATAACTCTTTTTGTCATCATTTTCTCGGTATTAGTATAGTTTTTCAATAATATGCTTTTCCCCAAATACACCACTTAAGTATAATGTGCGTGAACTTCACAGTTATTGAGACTATTATCAGAAGAATCTGGTGATGATTATTCCGAAAGGTCAGATAAAGAACTTGCTTTGTCCGGAGCTGTTGATGCCATGGTACTTAGCATGGAAAGTAATTCAGAGTCTCTCAGGTCTAGAAGGGAGAAGCTACGTGAATACGAACATCAATGTCGTGAAAAGTTTTTAACTTCTGATGTTGAACCAAATTCCGAGAAGATACATTTGCAATTAGACACCAAGGAAGAGACCGGTACTCCTTTCCATGATTGTGAAGAACCACATCAGGGATCTATTCATAGTAATATTGATGAGAGTCCAATTGAAGTGGTAATGATGCTTAGCTATCCAAGGAAAGTGGCAGTGCTTTACGAACTTCTGTGTGCTTGTCTATCAGATTTAGGTGAAAATAACAAGAAACATGGCCGGAGGAGAAAGGGCTATGATGCTCGACATCGTGTCACTTTGCGCCTGTTGGCAACTTGGCTCGATATCAAGTGGTCAAAAATGGTTGGTGAATGAGTCATTTAATTAGAAATTAACATGTGATATAAGTATCAGTTTTTTTAACTGTTTGTATCAGTTTTTGATAAATTTAGGTGTTCATGAGATATAAGTATCAGTTTTTTTAACTGTTTGTAGTACTATGAAAGACATGGTAAGAACTAATCTTCACCTTGGTGAACTTTGCCTATACATTTTCCCTTGATACTAAGTTACTCATTCAGCCTACTCCATATGGCGATGAACTATATAAGCTTTGCTATAAATTATCCCTTGTTAAAAAGATTCATTACTATTGTTTCCATATTTTCTAGTGATAAAGATGAATCTTCACTTTTCAGGAGGCCATTGAGACAATAGTTGCCAGTTCTGCAATGGCTTTCATTAAAGAGCAAGAGTCAAGTAAAGAAGGAACTCAATCAAAAGAAAACAAGGGGGATAAATGGAAGAAGGGTTGTATCATTGGTGCCGCTGCCTTAACTGGCGGAACTTTGATGGCTATTACTGGGGGTATGGGTGGCTTGACCTCTTTTGTGTTTTGTAATAGACAAAAACGAATTGAATAAATTTCCTTGTTGATTTGATTGTTTTTGTTTTTACCCATTAAACAGGATTAGCTGCCCCAGCTATTGCTGCTGGACTTGGGGCTTTGGCTCCAACTTTGGGTACTCTGGTCCCTGTAATTGGAGCAAGTGGATTTGCTGCAGCTGCTACTGCTGCTGGACATGTTGCTGGTTCTGTCGCTGTTGCTGCATCATTTGGAGGTATATATTTCCTTATATGTGATTGGATTTTACGGTAATATTCTCATTATGTGTTATGTCTTCAATTTATATAGAAATAGTCTTTTGTGAATTTCCAGTGTAATCTAAGCATACTATCGGATCGCCAACTACAAAGTCAGTATCATACTTTTATGCGTCTTAGTGGTGTGATATCTTCAATTGCTACATTACTGTTCAACTTATATTTTTGTTACTTCAATTTATTGATTAGAAGGTTTACAATTGCTTTATGGTGTCAATTAGATAATGCAATCAATACGCCTTGTAGAAAAAGGCTTGGTTGTTTATAGTAATCGTTCAGTGAAATATGTTACAGCAGTTGCCTTTCGGAGAGGAGTTATAGAGGTTATATGGGACTTTTTATTTACTTTTAAATAGTCTGGAGGAGGAGTCTATTATACCCTTCAATACTGCCACTAAACTATTTATCTTGAAGATCGTGTGTGAATATTTGGTAGTGTTGAAGTAGAATCAATTTTGAAAAAACTAGAGACAAATTGCTTGATAATATGTAATTTTCGTTGGAAAATGACAATCGATTACTAATGTAAAACAAATAAAGTCTATTTTTGGCCATTAATTTACGATATTCGTATTCAAATTGCTGTACATGTTGGTTACATGTTATTGGGATTTATTTATGATGTATAGGACAAATAAACAACTCTCTCCATTTGTTTTTCTTTTTTTGTGTTACCTTTACGGTATAAGGTAAGGGGTAATGATAAGGTTTGGAAAGTATATGAGAGAAGAAAGTATAGAAGGAGAAGGGGACCGAACGGTGAGAGAAGGGGACCGAACGGTGAAAGATGGGGAGAGACCAGGTCGAATGGTAGAAGGCAGGGAGCGACCAAGCCGAACGATGGAAGGCGGGGAACGATCAGGCCGAGCAGTGGACAACAGGGACCGAGCAGGCCCAACGGTGGAAGGCGAGGAGCGAACAGGCTGAACGGTAAAACAATGGGGAACGAGTAGGCCGAACGGTGGTAGGCTGTGAGGAGTCAATTGAAGGATTACCATCCTAACTGTTGCAGTGGTTAGGATGGGTGGGAACTAATTACAGTAAAAGGAGCCACATTCGAGGAGAATATTCAGTATAAGTTAATAAGAGTAAATAAATATATATCCCAAGGAAATATTCAAATAAGATATTTATAATTAAGGATATATGCTAGAATAATATACTGGAGTATATATATTAAATATATGGATATTTATATTAAATGCAGATATATTCTAGAAAAATATTTAGTAAGAGATGGGCCGACAATAATTAGTATAGATAAAGCTAGAGTCTAGGTTAAGGGTATGCTTTTGATTATTGAGTTGTGTTCACAGGCGGTCACCCTGGGAGGGAGGTTATGCTCCCAAATAATTAAAGGAGGTTATGTTCCCAATTATTGTTTATTTTTGTTTATCCACATATTACCATGAATAAAAGAGATTTATTCTTTCATTATTCTTTGGTTTATTGTGAGTGTTGAGAGTTTAGATACGTAACCATTACTGTTGATGATATTCCTTTTATAAATGATGAAAATATTTTATGTACCACTTTGTTTTACTAGCTGCTGGAGCTGGACTCTCTGGAACCAAAATGGCTAGGAGAGTTGGGGGTGTTGATGAGTTTGAATTCAAAGTCATTGGAGAAAATCATAACCAAGGTGTAAGTTTATACTCATTTCATATTCCTACTTTCTGGTGGCGACTGTTTTTTTCTTGAGTTATGTTTTGTGTGCATAGGAGAGCAGATCCAAACATTAAACTTTCTAAAATTATCTAGCTCTACTTTTCATCTTAGTTTATTGATTTTATTTGGCTTCTGCTCGCAGCTGCTTGGGGTTGAGATCATGATCTCTGGATTTGTCTTTGAGGATGAAGATTTTATAAGGCCTTGGGAGGGAATGAATGACAACTTGGAGAGGTACACATAATTACCATTTTCCCCTTCGTAAATGATTTGTTTGGTTAATCATTATTTGGGAAAAGTAGTTAATACACTTGTGAATATTATTGTTTCCTACGATTTTCCCTTAACCTAGGGCAGCATGTTGGTGCAAAATTACAGTATTAGATTTAATGACTTAATTTTCCGCAATTTTTCTTCATTTTAAAAACTGCAATATTTAGCATGTTTTTGTTCAAGTTATTTTGGAAAAATAACCACATTATTACTATCTTCCTTGATAATTTTGAAAAGTTGGTGACTATTTCTCTATTAGCATTTTCCAAGGGACATAAATGACTTTGCTAAACAAATGACATTTCATATGGCCTGGCCAAAAGTTAGGTATGCTCTGCAGTGGGAGTCAAAGAATCTATATGCCCTGAGCACTGCAATTCGGGATTGGCTTACTTCAAGTAATTGGTTTGGATTCCAGGCTGCTGATACTTTTGTGTAGTATATGAGTAGATATGTATATGGTTGGTGCCGATATTGCCGTGCTGTGCTTTGCTTTAGGAATTGCAGCAGCACTGATGAAGCGAGGGGCAATGTTGACGGTCTTGCATAGTCTTTTAACAGCATTAGCTTGGCCGGTTACATTACTTGCAGCAACTGAATTCATAGACAGCACATGGACAATTGCTATTGACAGGTTAATTTATCTGTTGATAGTGTATATAGAACTTTTGTTCAGTAAAAGCAAAAACATCTAATTTCTGTTCACTAATGGTGTCTCAATTGCTTTTGTTGGATTGCACCTAGTGATGCAATTGCTTGTCAATGGGTAATGACGGTAGTGTTTCATTAAGTTGAAAAACTGTCATGGAAGTTGACAACATTCTCATCATCATACTCTGCCAAAACCAAGTAGTTGATAAAGTGGGATGTTGAGTTCATTTGGCAATGCAAGGATGTTTTCTGTTTGCCACCGTGTTTTTAACAAGAGGCTCGGCAAGGAGTGATATTTCAAATTTTTGTCATCGAAATAAAAATTGTTAGAGAATTTCCGGTCTTAGTTTGCAATTATCGTGCCTGTATCACTTTTCAGATCTGACAAGGCAGGGAAGTTGCTTGCGGAAGTATTATTGGGAGGACTGCAGGGAAATAGGTATTTTCTTATTTCTAAGTTTCTTTTGAAAATTTAGCTCCTTCAAAATAGTGATATATGAAATATTTTTAATCTATGAATTTCAGGCCTGTTACACTTGTAGGTTACTCGCTGGGGGCAAGAGTTATTTTCAAATGTCTGGAGTGTTTGGCAGAAACAAAAAACAGTGGTATGTATTCCCACATATTTTGTATTCGATTGGATGTGATACATCATTGCTCCTTTTTGGTATTTTTTTAATCTTATTGACTGTCTCTCGAAGGATAAGTTTTTTCTTCCGTCAAACTCTTCAACTCTGGATATGGGTAGTACATATGATATCGTTTGTCTTGGGACTAGATCGTTTATTTGTTAATAAAATGTTCCCTTATTGATTTTGATGTTCTGCTACTGTTTATTGGCAGCTGAACTGGTAGAAAGAGTTGTTCTTCTTGGAGCACCCATTGCAATCAGGAATGAAAAATGGGAAACTGTTAGAAAGGTGGAAAGGGAATTAATTTTACTCTTAATTACTATGTATTGCTTTTATTAATTACTGTGAGATCCTGGTATTCTGAAGATGGTAGCTGGAAGATTTATAAATGCTTACTCAAGCAATGACTGGATGCTTGGAATTGCTTTCCGTGCCAGGTACACAAAAATGTAGTGTTAATATTATGATGTTTTGTGAGTCTATCCACACAGTACATAGCCTGTATGAACCGATCAATTCTTCAGAAGATTAACGTCACAATCAATTGAAAAAATAAACAATGGCATGAAGCTGTACTCGTGGGTCTTGAACCAAATGTTTATTATGCTATTTTTCCATGAAGTCATAAGTTATAGCATTCTGGTTCTGCAATAGCATAGAATATGATCCCATATTTTTATTGACTGCGTTTCATCTATTGAATGGGATCCATAAATTTCTGGAGACCAATTTCACTGAGTAAACGCATACTTCCATAGTGTGATAGGACACGATTTTTACAGACCAAGAGCATGCTTACGCAATACATTGTATGAATAGAATGATTTTAATTATTAAAGAAAAAAAAATGAAGAATTACCTGAGGCTTTTTAGTAGACAACAGAAACTAACATAGATATTGATTTTGTGCAGTCTACTCTCTCAAGGATTAGCTGGAATCCAACCTGTTGACATTCCTGGGATTCAAAACGTTAGTTTTTTCCTATTCCATTTGTGCATCACTATTGTTGCAAGTTGCTGTGTTTTTATTCATTTTGGGTTACTTTTTGAAGTTGCATCACTAGTGCTACCATTAATAATTTGTTTGATTTGGATCTTTGCTAAAGTGGTTACTCGGATTTGCAGGTTAATGTGACAGATCACATAGAGGGTCATTCTTCGTATTTGTGGGCTACACAACCGGTCCTAGATGAACTTCAATTAGATTCGTATTATCCTGTTTTGACATAATTTCCAGCAGTGATTCTTCTAATTCTTCTTTGTTTCATAGCTTCTCTGTCACTACTGCCTTGTATATGGATATATAGCTAGCTAGCCATAGGAACAACATCTATTAATAAACCAAAACTCTCCATTTTAAGTGTTACACTATAATGAAAAAGAAAATTTTTAACTTTTAAACTATCTATATAATAGTACCCTTTTTAGAAAGGAAAATGTTTTTTCTGTCTCTACTTACACAAGTTGATAACTTATTTTTAAGAATATTTTGGTCCCTGTAAAGTTAACTTTTATAAAGAAAGATTAAAGAATAAAATAATAAATTTAAAATGTATGTAAAAATTTGTTATATAAATAGCACGATTTTTAAAGGACAACATCCACTTACAAGGGTAAGCGTTAAAGCTCTTCCTCTGTTGGATAAACGAAAAATAAAAAGTAGATTTATTTGGATATATGTGTGTCCACGTTTATTTTATTATTATTATTATTATTATTATTAAAAGTAAAAAGTATATTATAAAAAATATATTCACAAAAGTTTATTATAAAATACACAGGTTTTATAATTTTAGTGTAGATAACGTTTTCCATTGAGAATATATTATTTAGATTAAAAAATAATTATAAAATCTGAAAGGTAAAATAATAAAATAATTTATATTATTAGGGTATAATTAGGAATAAAGATGTGAGTTATTAAGTAATTATAAAAATCAATTATATATATATATATATATATATATATATATATATATATATATATATATATATTTAAAGTTATAATTGTATCTTTTAATTACTGCATCCTTCTCTAAATAATTTCATATTATGATCCATCAGTTCCTATGGGAATTTTTTCCTGCACTTCCATATTTTCAGATTACACAATCTTAAATATTTTAGATTACACAATTCAAAATTTAAAAATATTTTTATATATTTTGAATTATACTGTCTTATTAATTTATATTCTGAATTATAAATAGGTTATAAAATTTAGAATACTTCCGTATTATAGAATCCTAAGGATAGTAGAATTGGGAATGTCTGGTGCGGTGAAGAGAGATAACTATTTATAGTGATAATTTTGGTTATCTAAATGAGACATGAAAAAACAAAAGGAAGCGTGGTCCTCCATTATCAATCATTAAATGCATAAAGCTTATCTTTTGTTACTGTCAACATGAAACACTAGGTAAAAACAAAACACCTCAACACTTGAAGAACAGATAATGGCCAAATTGATCCTGATAGAAGTTATTCTGGATTCGGTTACTCTTTTCTATGGTGGCAACACACCAAATGAAAAATATTAAATTGATTCATACCATCACATAAATTCATTGTGTATAGTACAATCTCTTCGGCGTCAACAGGCGATCGACGATTAGACCGATCACTAGATTGATCATGAGACCGAGTATTTATTAGACCGATTACCTAAGTTGATCACATAGTATAAACAATAATAATTCATTAAAACTCTAATATAGATTAAGGGTAATTGGACTGTCATTATATCAATAAAAAGTAAAACTCTAATATAGATTAAGGGTAATTAGACTGTCATTATATCAATTAAAAGTAAAACTCTAATATAGATTAAGGGTAATTGGATTGTCATTATATCAATAAAAAGTAAGACTATTACAATTATTATATAAAGGTTTCAGACTTTAAATCATAATGTAAACAATATGTATATTTAGTCATCCGACAGTCACCTAGACTTAATCATTAGAGACAGATATCCTTTCACATGATGTTTTAGATGAGTAAAACAAAATCTAATTGAGCTTTCCAGCAATTGGGTCAATCTGCTACAATACTCCTTGACTGTTTCCAACCTCAAATTAAGCTTAAGACCCCTACACTTCGAAACACATTGAAAAATGGAACTCAAAACCAAAATCCAGTTGCACCAGTTGAAGCTCTCCAAAATGGAGGCAATGGGGTTGTAGGGTAGGAAAATTTGGTATCAGGGCTTTTAAATAAATGGTAATTAAGTAGTTTTACTAAACTATCGGTGGAGGGAAGAAAATATTGAGGTTGAGAAAGAAATACCCTACTTCTATGCTGTTTTTGGGTAAGTACATGACGGCAAGCCTTGCAACTGATAAATAAAAGAAATCAGACTATTTGCACCCCCATCAAATTTCTCCTTCCATCCTATTATTTCGAAATTTATCTTCCAGACCACAGTAAACAACTCTGAAAATTTTGTTCCTTGGAAGGCAATCATCCTTTTCTAGTTACTGAAGACAATAAATAAATGGTAGTTTACTTCATACCAACAAATAGCTTCACATGGTCTAAACACAGTTTTGAATCTACTTAGGTAATAAAATGTTTTTACCTATATTAATTGGTAGCTACTCTTTTTTAGTTATAAGCAAATCTGACCAACCTATTTGATGATATTGTTACTGGAATACTTTTTTCTTAATATACAGATTATGCTTTTAATAATTTTAGCTATTTATCATAAGTTTCACTTCATACAAAATCATTTTTAATATAGATTAGTAAAATTAAGTATATTAACCAAGTTCCTGACGAAATCAATTATTTGTACTTAAACTTAAGTTTTAGTATTCTACATCTCTAAATATTAGAAGATACTAAATATAATATGGTTTAAATTTTAAAGGTAAGATCATAAACCTATTTACTATTGCTATTTATAAATTTACCACTATTATTTAATTTCGGACAAAGACAATTATTACATCTTTCTTTTTATTTGAAACGAACAAAATATTAAAATGGTGTAATTTTTTTTTTTCAAAAGTATCAAAATGAAACAAATCTAAAAAGTTTACAAAAATAATAAATCGTACTAAGATAGCACAATTTCAGTTTAGTACATTTTAAATTGAAATCGTGTTAAATTAACATAACTAAGTTATGTTTTAATAGATGTCACGCCAGATTAATACAACTTTAATTCAGTTTTAGTATAAGTTATATTAAGTTAACACAACTTTATTTTAAAATGTTTTGAACAAAGTGATATTAACTTGACGCGGTTTTAAATTTAAAAATGCTTAAACTAAAATTATATTAACTTGACACAACTTTTTAAAATAAAATTGCGTGATTTTAATACTATTTGCTGGATTTTGTAATATATTTTAAAACCGGTTTCATTTCAGTAATTTAAAAAAAAAAATATTGTACCATAATAACACTTTTCACCTTCTAAATAAGTTCTCCCTCTAAGAAAATAACTAAACATTCTTTTCAATTAAATATATATTTTATATTAAAGACTCAATTCTGAGCACTACCATATGAACTTTCAGTCATAATTAAAAAATATTTATTTTGTAATGATGGTTATCCTCAAAATTTGTGGGGTTAACCCTATTAATATGCAAAATCTTGGTACTCCAATTTTCAACAGAATAAAAAAAATAAAGGCATCGTTCTCACTTAAAGATTGAGTTGTCTCTCTTAAAGAACAAAAAATCATTGGCATGGGAGCATGACTCCATAAAAGGGCTCCTAGTGGTTTAGGTTAGAGGCACCAAATTCAAAATATTCATACCATATCAAAGTTTAATAAAATAATAATAACTGTCACACCCTAACAAATGAAAATCTATTCTAACGTGTGAAAACAACACTAATATTCACGCCGACCAATCCTGAGTGAATGCTAGATTTTCCTGTCAGAAGCAAACACAGTCGAACACAAATGTAACATTAGTCTGTGTTTGGTCACAAAGTAGTTGAAGGTGTTAAAACTTTGCAACCAGTTTGACTTGGCTTCTGAATACAAAACAAAGGTCCAAAGAGTGTCACTTTCACGTTTTAGGTAGTGATTTTTGAATTTCACGTTCGTTTCTACACTCACCTAAAACACTCCATCTTTTTTTCTTTTTCTACATACAACTTTCATCAGTTTCACTTCCGTATACAAACAAATCACGCCACTCTTCTGCTCCGCCAAATCTAACTCAATAAAATCAATGCAATTTTAAAATGTTTATATGTTCAATTTTTCATAGCTACATTTTCATATCACACCCAAAAGTCTTCAACTTCATCTGCATTTTCGCCTCTAGAATCCACTTGCTTATAAAACACTGTTAAATACGCATTTCAAAATATTTACCGTCGCATCCAAGAATGAAAGTAGATTATCACATTTCAACCATGGCCACTCACTCTTTTTAGTGCCTGCTTCACTTATATTTCGGTGTATTACACATAAGAATAAAAGACGCAAGTGGGGCAAAAAGAAACAGAACAAGAGTTTTTTAATTTTTGTTTTCGAAATAGAGAGAACAACTACATGTACCACATTCTTATTGTTTCTCTCGCTTCATATTATTTATGATCATTATGTATAATTGGGATGAAAATAAAATGTGAAAAAAAGAAAATAAAAGGGATTAAATTGTCGTTTTGTTTTTTTAAAAGAGAGGGCACACCACGCGCTTGGTTGGCACGGCGATGAGTCGCGTGGCTTTTGGAGCGGTGAGTCCGAAAATGTCACCCATGTCCAACTCACTGGGTTTCATTCCATCTGGCAATTCCCACGTGAAGCAGTGAAGGAGGTGAGCCACCGCCAATTCAAGCGCGTACAGCCCCAACTGCATACCGGGGCAGGACCTGCGACCCGACCCGAAAGGAATGAACTCGAAGTTGCTACCCTTGAAGTCGGGCACGCCCGGTTCCAAAAACCTGGCGGGTTTGAATGTTTCGGGTTCCTCCCAAGAGTTTTCGTCTCTCCCAATTGCCCACGCGTTGATCATCACGCGCGCTTTCTTGGGAACGAAGTAGCCGCTGACCGTCGCTTCCTCGGCCGTCTCGTGGAGGAGGAGCGGGATCGGAGGGTGGAGGCGTAGGGTCTCTTTAAGGGCACATTTTAAGAATGTGAGTTTCTCAAAATCGGACTCTTCGACCCGACGGTCCAGGCCCACTACATCCGCGAGCTCCCGTTGGACCCTCTTTTGGTCTTCTGGGCTTCTCATTAGCTCCGCCATGGCCCACTCAATCGCCGATGCCACGGTTTCCGTCCCTCCAAACATCACATCCTGTATTGAAGCACAACACAGTCACCAGAGAAAAATTATTGGATTCAATTTTTTCAAAGAAGTCATGCTGTTAAAACTGGTAAAGAGAATAAAAACAATAAAATAAATAATTATTTTAAAGTCAAACCTAAATTATTTATTTTTGAACATAACTTTAGATAAATAAATGCGAAAAGTGATTTGATGCCCACATCCCAATCATCAATAATATCAATTTTTTATTTACTTACCACCATCATACGCCAAAATAAAAATTTACCATTGAATTTTGCTTTCGAAACCAAACTTTAATTGAAAATAAATAAGAAAAGGAAAAAGGTGTAGATATGGAGGGGGAAATGCTACCAACCCAAATTAAACCCACTATGTTTGGTGGTGGCTTATGTTTCCAGATGGTGTATCTCTGTATCTTCTCAATCTTATCTACTTTATTTCTTCATCTCCAGTTATAATAATGACAATAACAATAATAAATAATAAACTTGCATTTACTTTTTCAATTTCAGCAAGAATAATCATCATTGATTTGGAGACCATGTTCTTTTGTAATAATATACATTTCTTATATAATTTGCAATGTTTCTAATAACTCAACCTACTTTGATAAGTAAAAACGAATCGCGTGTTCTAGAAAATACTTTAATTTATAGTGTTAGCTACGTGCTCATATAATTGGAGAAATTCTTATATGTAAAATTCTAACCAAAGACATGCAAATCAACTTTTGACAATTCAGCAAATAAACTAAAAAACCAACTTTTGACAAATAGAAGCCTCTCTAACAAACACCTATGTATATATTTTCAACATGACAGACAGAGAGACACATACTTTAACAGTTAGCATGTATTTCCATGTAACATGTAAACATGTTCAAATTTTAACTAAAGTCTAAAACTACAAATTTGTTTATTTATTGCAAAAAACATTAAAATATTAATATATTTTCCAGAAAAAAGACACGAAACATCCTTTAAAGAAATTATAAATTTAAATTACTTCTAAAAATAATATATTATTATAGTTAAGAAAGTGGATAATTTTACACCTATATTCCCTTTAAACTCAAGCAGAGACACTTTATTTAAGGTGGTGTAAATTGTCAAGGATGAATATAATAAGAGATATTCTGGTTTAATTTCCCAACAAACACTAGCATTTAAAAGTTCAATTTTTCATCAGTTTTTGTATTATAACCAATCCTCTTAATCTTGCATAAAAAAACACCTAGCAGTTTTATATTTCACAACTAGAAAATTCCACCAAAGTAGAAAGCAATCCAAGCAGGGTGATAATTTGTTCGAATAAAATTTTTCTAAAAATACTTGTTAGACAGGAATGATGTCTAAATTACACTATAGACAAAATAGTGACATGCGAAAATATTTGATAGCATGGATTATGAAATGGAAAATGATACCTGCACCCTTAAAAAAATACCAAATAATTCTTAAAAATATAATTTTTTTAATAAAGATTAGGATGTGATAATAAAAGAGAAATAAAAAAAATAAAAAATATTGATGTTTTAAAAAATAAGAAATTTATAAAAAATAAATAAAAAGGGATCCATAGATACCATAATGATAGCTTTGATGTTATCCTTAGTGAGTCTGATAGGGTTCTGCAAATCTTCGGGTTCATTGTTCAACTTGGCCTCTTCGGTGTAGAACGCGAGCAACTCATCCACCATGTCCGTTTCTCCATCACAGACACCCTTCTCATTCTTCTTCTTCTCTACGTGCTCATCAATGATCTTATCAATGAAGCTATCCAACGCGCCGCGAGCCCTAGCAAGGCGCGCGTTGAGCCCCTGCGGGTCCACGCGCCCGAGGTAGGGTATAAAATCCGCGATGTTGAAAGCGCCAAAGAGTTTCGAAAACTCCTGCAGAATCCCAATGAACTCGTCCTGCCCCTCCTGCGAGCTCGACCCAAAGGCCGCGCGGTAGATGATGTTTTTCGTCAGGTTGAAAACGAGCTCGCCGACGTTGACGGCTTTTCCGGCGGAAGCCGCGACGGAGCGGACTGCAGCATCGACCTCGTCCCGCACGGATTGCCAGGACTCGGCGCGCTTTCGGCTGAAGAGTTTCATGACGCAGAGTTTGCGCATCTGGCGCCAGAAGGGACCGTAGTGTGCGAAGGCCATGTCAGCGCGGTCGTAGGTGAGGTAGCTGATGGCGATGGTGGCGGGGCGATTGGAGAAGATATTATCTTGGACTTGGAGAACCTGACGCGCCGCGTCGGGGTCGGAGATGCCGATCATGTGGAGGAAGCCCATGCGGAGGTGGAAAACGCCGCCGTATTGCTTGGCCAGGGTGGCGAGACCGCGGTGGGTTAACTGGTCCATCATCAGCATGTTTCCTATGATGGGCAAGCCCTTTGGTCCCGGCGGATACGGTGCTCTTCGACGAGTACGATGTAGCAAAACGAAGAGAAGTGTTGTTAGTGGGAGGATGAGTAAGATGGCGATGTTGAATGGATTAAGGTTGGACATGGCTTCCGATGATTTTAGGAACCAATCCATGTCGCTTTTGATGTTTTCAGTGACTCAAATCTAAGTTTTATGTTACAGCAATTGTTGTTGCTGAGTTGAGGGAGTGTTATAGGGACTTATATATACACTTTGTTGCAAGTATAGGGCTTCTTAGATATTTACAAAAAACGTGGAGTTTTTTGCTATAATTATTTTTTAAAATATGGGAGTGAGAAGAGAAAGATGATAAGGACTGGAATCCTGCTCCCCCACCTGCTGTTTCTTAAAAAAATCTCCCCCATTAATCATGTTTCAAACATACATTAATTTTTTTATTCATTTCTTTCTTTTTACTTAATTGCACTTTTTTATTTTCTAACTGTTACACATCTATCATCTTATACATTCTCAATTTAATTACCTGAATTGTATATACAATATTAAGTATATCAAATGAGACATTTCTAGTATCATTTGTAATTTTAATAAGTACGTTTAATCATAAATGCAATCAATGTTACTGTTATACTTGATTTTACGATAAATACTTGTAAAAAGTATATTTGATGTTTCTATATTAAATATTTATAATAAATAGTGTATTTAAATTTTTAAAAAAATTTAATAAATCTATTAAATATTTGTTCGTAATATAATACTTACTTTGTGAAATTTTACCATATCACCGTGCCAAATTCGTATTAGGAGAATGAAATTATTTAATTATAAAATTTGGAAAACTCTAATTACATAATCATGAAAGTTACAGAAAAAAAAAAAAAACATTATACATGTCTTATTATTATAAAGACTCTTTCAGTTAAACAGGGACTGGGACTTAGACCTTCTTTCCTCACTTCTCTTTACTTCAACTTCTGGGATTCATTCCGATCGTTCGTCTCTCTTCTGCCTTAGCTTAATCTTTTTATGTCGATCGGTGAGTTATTTGTGTAAAATACTTCGATGACCAGATCAGAATATTATTTTAGAAAGTTTATTTCAATTAGGAAAAAAATTCTTTTACCTGGATATTAATCTTATATTTATAAACTCCAGAATTATTTAGCTCACTAATCATCCATTAATACAATATATTTCTTCCTAATATAATCTATCAATCACTTATATAAGTACTGTATATTTGTTCTTGATATGACCATTAAGTGTATTAATTGGCTATTAATACATATTTTTTATGCAAAATGACTTATCAATCACTCATAAATAGCGTATATTCACATTTGTACTAAGGACCACCGCCCGGCCGCAGGAACTAGGGACCACCGGACGGCCTCGAACACTAGGGATTTAGGCGTGAGGATGACAAGTGCGGAGACCGAGCGGGCATCGTCATCCGGCGGTGGAGAATAGACAATAGTGGAAGAACAACACGACTCGGTTTTGCCCTGAAACAGACCCAGCATTTAATGCCACGACTCAACCTTCACATCATTCCACTTTCCGCCATTACTGATACACTGAGGACCATTGTCCGGTGGGATTATAGCCGGACGGTCGGTTACGGGATCCGCTTGCAAGGTACGGTTATTTGGTAAGGCGGTTGGTAGGTAGCAAGGCCGGACGGTCACGGACGATTAATCGTCAGGATTAAGGTAAGTTCAGAATGATTTGTATAATCGTGTGTTTTAGGTGATTGGGCCATAATTGGGCCTTGATTAAGGCAACCTTAATACCAGGCCCATGTCCATCACTATAAATACATGTCAAAGGTCCCAGGTAGGCAGGTTCATTTATTACGCATTTAACTCTGAATTAAAAGGCCCGATCGGATAACAAAACTAACTTAAGCATCGGACACGCTGGTGGAGTTGGGTAGCAGACTGTCCGGGAAGAAGAAATTGTGTAGGTTTGGAGCTCGATCCTATATTGAAACAACATTTAATATGGCTATTAAATATATTAATTGACCATTAATAATATTTACCTTTTCTCATTAGTATTTTTCTGACAGCCAATCGATTGTTTATTTTGGTTTCGAATTCTCCTTAACCGTCATCAAAATATAGTAAAAAAACCATGATGACATGCCAAAATTATTAGGCTAATATGACAGTCCACATTTAAATGTTACATGATAGGTGTGCCTCCAATAAATATCACGTTAATGCATTAGAAGTATTAGAATTAAATAATTGCTACATGTGAGAGTTTAATTGCCTCAACCAGAACTTATAATAAGGCTAAAATCATACACTGTTTCTACACAATGGAATCAATTGGCTCACTAACTAAAATCATACCTAAAAGTGAAATTAATTTCTTTTAAGAAATAGAAAAGTATAAATATATGACATGATATGAATGTATTGAAGAGGTTCTGAAAATAATTTTCATGTGACACTTGCGTTTTCCTTTAATTTCTATTGTTGTCACTTGTATTTCTTGTTTGGTTTATTTTATCACTGTAGTGTCTCCCTTTTGGTTTGTGTCATTACAAATGCTTTAATTTGGTTATTTTCATCTAATTAGGTTTTCTTGCACTTTGCACTTTTGTTGCGCTAGTTTTTTAAATTTAATTGATATTGTGCCTTGATAATTATACTTTGTAAAAAGTTTAAAGGTTACATGAATATTCTTCAAAGGTGGTAAGAATTATATATATATATATATATATATATATATATATATATTAATTTAAAGATTATATAACGGTAGTGGTTTACCTTTTAGTTTACTCTCGCGGTCCAATAATGGTTGCCATTTTAGTCATCTAAAAAAAATTAGATTGATTATTGTTTTCACCTTTCAATGATAAAATAATTTTTCCCACTTCATCCTCAAATTAATTTCTCTCTTTATATTTATAAACGAATATACTCCCTCCATCCCTATGTTTAAGACTATTATGAAAAAAAAAATTAATCTTTATTACAAGACCCTTTTATAATTGAAAGATGCATTATTATTTTTCTCTAAATTACCCTATATTAACTAACATGCATGTTTTTACTAACAAGACAATAAACACTTGAAATCTATAACAAAGTTTCTCAGTTAACCTAATTTGGGATATAAATGATATCGAAGTATCATTCAACTGCATATTTAAATGTTATAAAGATAATTGTAAAAATATAAATTATTGATAAATTATTGTCCTTAAATTTGATAGATCTTAGACTTCATCATTAATCAATAGTTTTCATTACATTACCTCGATTTTTGTATTAAATATTTTATAATAAAAATATATAAATGATTTAAATTGATTTTTCTAACATTGTTTAGTATCTCATTTTAAAAAATCTACTTAAATCTCATTTTCAAAGTTGAATACAAGATTATTTTTCTTATGCTATTTATACTTTTTTTTTTCTCTTCATCTAATGTTTAACTAGTTTACTTATATGTAATAAAATAAGGTAAAATTATTGTATTTCTTCATTTGTAGAAAAGAAAAATTAAACCACACTCTTTGAAGGAACAGAAAATTTAAAACTATTTACTTCAAGTTCAAATATTTGTTTGGTATTCTATACATCGTTACGATTCCATTAATACCGTAGAGCAAATTAAAATATAAACATAATCTCTAATGAACATGAATAAAAATAATCAAAATAATGTAGCTCTTCATTTATAAAAAAAAATAATATACTTAATTTATAAAATTAAATATTTTTTATATGTAAATTTACACTAAATCCTAAATCTTAAATTTAAATACAATACATTTTTCTACAAAAAAAAAAAAAAACAACTTGCTTGTCCCTTGAGTTCATTTTTCGTTTTCTTAACATTTGTCCGAAAAATACTCAAACACAACACGACTAAAAATTATAAAAATTAAAATATTTGGGCAGTTTCTTTTTCTCGATTTTTATTTATTAAACAGATCGATTTTGGATAAGAAATTATTTTTTAATATTATTAATTTGTTCTAAAAATACAATTTTGAAAACAAAAATAAAAATAATTAAAAAGGGAATCAGACACCCGTAAATGCCAACTCCGAAATGTTAACAAACATCATTAAAATGTAACTAAAATAGTAAAAGCAAAAGAAAAATGTGTCACTTTTCAATGTATTTCATCATAATAGTAAATTAAGGAAATTCAATATTTTGTAATCAATGTTCTTCATATATTTATTATAGAATCATGACCATTAGATGGTAATCTGTTATGGAGTGTTTTAACTATCAATCTATAATTATCTACCATTAATTTTTCTTGCAGAGATATGCCCAATACAGAAACTTTTGTCTCATCCCGTGTTAAGCCAACTTGATCATTTGACTTATGTTTAAATTTTTATTGAAGCGTAATAAATAATTATTATGCTAAATATTTTGTTAAGCCTAGAGAAATCTATTGAATTAGCTTTCAAAAATTAGTGGAATACAATGAAAAATGTTTAATTCTTGAAAATTATTTTATACAAGTTTATTTCTTAAATTGCTAATTTATCCTATAACGAAGAAAAAAAGGAACGGAAAAAGATCTGAAGAAAATGATTGGGCCACCTAACTCCCTAGAACGGAGTTGCCGACGGCAACGGCAACTGACGGTTGATGAATTAATTTGGCAGCAGCGGCTAAAAGCCACAAACTCACTCAAATTGAAAAACACGCTTATAGGGTTTAGGTGCGTTTCGTATTTCATGCAACTTAGTTCATCATTTCATTTCCAATTAAATCCACCATTTTCAATCTGCAACTATAAATCATAAATGATACGGCCCATCAACTCAAATAAGCAATGCTATTTTTGTAACATTTTCTATGCTGAAATAACTTAAGTTTGACCATGTCCCTCCAAGTGTCACACTATGATAAAGAATTTTTCTTTTTTAATGTTTTCCAACAAATATACAAATGGTATGCCTTATTAGAGAGCTTTTTCTCTTGTTCAAGTAACAAATAAACACATATTATCCACGAATTTGGTATGTAATCATATATTTCTACATTTTTTACCTATATGTTCCTTTTGGGCCACAAATAACAATTTCTGCATTTATTGCATTGTTTAACATAATTTTTAGAGTCAAACTTGATTATAAACATGTTTTCAAACGCAATAAAATGAGGCTCCATAACTTTTTGTTATATTTTAAACTCATATCAGTGTCACGTACGTGAAGTTTAATGAGTGGAATTGAAATTGATTTTACAAAAGTTTGAACTTTATAAGTGAAAAAGTGATTGAAAAAGAACTGAAAACTCGAAGACAAAAAATGGTGTTTAACTGAGAGAAGGATTTGATATTTTGAAATGAATAAATAAAAGGTTTTTAACTGTCTTATATTACGAGTCTTGTTGTTTTCTACATGCAAATGTAAATGTAGTTGATGAAGTATAAAGATAGGTTGAAGCTTGTGATCTATGAGCGGCACTGAAAGGTGATAGATTTGATATGGGACCTTATTTTTAGCTAAAATTCTATACTCATCACGTCGCTCTCACTAGTTAGATATCGAAACCATTGACGGTTTCGTTTTACCATTTAGTCCAATATTTCTTTAAATTTTGCTTTCTTATTTTTTATTTTTGTTTGCTGATTTTTTTTTTCTCCCTTAGCATTAAAGCCACAAACAGGGTTTACACATATATTTCTTCCATGATAATTACTTGATCTTCAGAATATTGAAATCTATAACCAGCACACCATGAATTCGTCCACTGTATATACGTATTGCGTGTTTTAGCATTTCTTTTATGAAAGCAACAAGTATTTGCAAACTTTCTGTCATGATGTCCCTCAAAGCATTAAGGGGAGTGATAATTAACCACTTGTGTCAAAATAGCTACGAATTTGATGAGCGAGATGTGCAATTTTGAGTGCTAGGAGTAAATGATTGGAGATTGATGAGTGTGTTTTTCATTACCAGACTGTGAAAACTGCTTGGGATAGTTTGATGGACCCACCAGGCATCGTGGTACACCATGAAATTCACCACGTCAAATTATGAAATGTAGTTTGGAGTTGAACACAGGGACATGGACATCATAGCCAGCCGTATCAATCATCCCACAGGCATTTTTGGAGTGCAAGTAAAGCAGACATGCCTCTCTTTTTTTTCTTATTTTTTTCCCTTTCAATGTCAATGTGCACCAGCTAAGTCGGTTCTGAGAAATTGAACAAGACATCATAGGAGTTTATATGAAGTGGTGCATCTTAAAAGACTGCAAGGTGATACATTAAATAATAATAAATATAATGAAAAAAGTATTATAAATTTATTGTTTAAGGTGGTAGATGGGAACTGTGTGAATTTCTTATCTTTAGATTGGATCATAATTCTAAAATGAAAATGAATTAGTGTATGTACAAAATTTAGAAAATGATTTTTTAGTAATTTATTTTATAACAGATTATAAGATAGTTTGTGATTAGTCTATTTTAAATATACAAAAGAATAAAATAATAACATTTAGTTTATTGTCAAAAAAAGTTATTAACATGGTGCATAAATTTTTTTGACAAATTTTAGAACACATAAATTTTCACTTTTCAACATATTAAATGAATAAACAAAGATAAAATGGAGCTTATGAGTTGAGAAAACGAGTTAACTGACAACCAAATTATTAATGAGTTGTGACAAGCATCAGTCGAAGGCGACGAAGTAGGAGATTAATTTGGATATCAGAAGTTGAGAAGTCTATCAAGGAATTGAAGACGAAAATGAGATTTTGACCAGTTAAAAGGATATATTTCAGTTATAATCTAACTGCATAATGGCTTTCAAATTTCTGAATGAAAGGTATTCTATTTATATACAAACAAAACAAACTTTATATGTAAAGAGAATTTAGCCTTACAACTCCATTGCTTCTTTCAACAAAATTCTCCAAAAACAAATCAAACCCACCGATACTTTAAACAAATCATAAATGCCATATATATTATGAATCTTTTATATTATAAAAAAAAATATAAGTATTTAATCTATTGTGCTTTTCCAACAAAAGATCATAAACAATTCACCTGTCCAAAGCAAATCAACATCCTTTCACGCAGTGCACCTAATATGCATATATATCAAGAAAACATTCTCGTATTCCTGTGATCACTTGATGCTATTCCAAGCTGCAACTCAACCAACATTCAATCCTTGTAAAACAGATAAATTGTCGGCAAAGTATAAACAAGGAAAGTACGCTAATTGTTCACTTCAATGACGACCACATTAAACTACATCAATCTAAAGTCCCTTATCTAAATATACAAGAATTGTCAAGCTCTCATATGTATCATACAGCAGAACACCAAACCATCACTCCTAAAAAAAAAAAAAAAAAAAAACTTTTATATTATTTATTTGAGGCATTTTTTACCTTGATTAACCAACCATTGTTTACATTTGTTAGCTAAGTTCCTACATGATTCTGATTCTAAATGTAAAGGAGTGTTTAACTAAGAGTAAAAACAAATGTAGGTTAAATTAAATTTTAAATCTATAGCGGTTTGAATATTTTCAATCCAACTTTTATTAATTTCTTTCTTCATATTCAAAATATATTTATATTTTTTAATTAGTTTATGCTATTTAATTTTTTTATTGATCTGTGAGATGATTGTTACATTGTCCAATCATGCTGTACGTATCTGTCTTCTCAATGTTAAAAAGATTTTGTGAGACTTTATAATTAATATAAAATAATACTGAGATTATTCAACAAAATTTTAATGAGATAATTAAAAATCATTCATTAAATAATCACAAATATTATTTTCATATTAATAACAAAATATTACTCTCTATTTTTAAAGACATATAAAGAATATGACGAAATAAAATATTCCTCATGTTAATAGAAGAATAAAATAAGATAACCCATTAAAAATTATAAAACTTTTAAATACAAAAAAATTCATAAAAACTCAATAAAAGATACACATATTTACGATGAACTTTAAAATTAAACTAAAAATGAAATTTTGGTGAAATTTGGATAATTGTTTGGAACGAGGGTACCTGACAAAATTTGATCCATGAAAAAGAAACTTGGTCCATATTATATGAGCTCGATCGTCTTTTGGTTCATGATGATCTATATCTGCTTTGCAAAGTCGAAGTCAGATCAGCCACCAACGTTAGCATTAATATGGATGGCTGAATAATACTCACAACTTAATATATATGGTATAATGCACCTTTTCAATTATTATTTTTTCTTTAGATGAAGCTCATTAAAAAAAATAAAAAATTATCTGATCATTCTCACTCGTATTTTCAACAATTTAAACGCTAATTTCATGTTTACTCTTTCTGTTCTACAATTCTCCACATATTTCTAAAAGCTAAAAATAAAAAGGTTTAAGTTTAAAAATTAAAAATAAAATAAAGAGGATTTAGAACCTCTTAAAAGAGTTTTTTCTCTCTAACGGTTATATTCTTTTCTCTTTATAGTTTTGTTCATGTCCTTTTATAGCTTGGATGAAGAGTTAAACTTTGTTTCTAGTATGGTATCAAATGAAGTTAAGTTTTTTATGGTTGTCATTCATTACCACCTTTCTTATGTTGGTATTTGTTTTTCTACGTTCAACCAAGCATTGTTTTGTGAGTTGGTCGATGCTTTTTGTCAAATTATTAAATTATGTTAGGTTTAAACATCTTTTTGGTCCCTAAGTTATGAACAGATGTTAGTTCCCGCTTTTAAAAATGTAAACCTTTAATTCCTAAGTTATAAAAAATGTATCAAATGAATCCTTTTTTGATGTTCATGGTCAAAGTATAAAGAGCAATATAAAGTGCTGTTATTATTAAGAAACAAATCAGAGCAATCTAAAGATGTAGCAGTTGTTAAGAAACAACCAAAAAGAGTATTTCAAGTCAAAAAAGGACTCATTTGATACATTTTTTATAACTTAGGGACCAAAGATTTACATTTTTAAAAACAGGGACTAAACTGAACATCCGCTTATAACTTAAGGACGAAAAAGATGTTTAAACCATTATGTTAAATCAAGTAGGACTGTGCTGTAATTCTTTTTATAGACTGGTCGTTTTGATGTTTTTGATAAGTATAAATTTATTGTAAGTACTCTATAATTAATTATAAAATAATCCTCAAAAGGCATACTAATTTATATTAAATATACAAATTATATTCAAATATGATAGTGTAATTATGTTTTTTTACTTTTAAGTTAAAATTTGAATTAAACTTTTCGGTAAAGAGAAAAAGTGAAATTTAAAATAAAATTCAATTTTTATCAATTTTTTATCTGTCTTTTTTATTGTTTTTAATTCTTTCAGTCTCAAACACCAGTTGGGAATTAATAACTCCATGCTTTAAAATTTTGTTGTTTTATTGAATCTCACTTCTGTTGTTCAAATATAGTATATTTGAAATTAATTGAAGGGCACCACCTCATCGTAAGTTTGCATGACACATAAAAGTGAGCCTTTGATAATGATGACTTATATTTATTATAAATATAAATAATTGCATAAATTAATAAAAGTATATATTGAAATGGGCAACAAATAGTATAATAATTTTATATATAATGTTTTAAAAAGATTATTTATGGGTTTCGTAATCCGCTGCAATTTAATAAATCATGAAAGATATAGAGTTGTTGAGATTATCCATGTTATTTTTGCATCAATCACTCATATGGTATTATACTAAATGTCTAGAGATAATAGATACCTAATCAACCTGCGATAAGTTCTATCTTTCTTTCTCTGGGTCTCTCTCTGTCTTGCCATTACGTAAATGTTTTGAAAGAGATACCATTTAAAGAACCGGTAAATTTATATCATCATGTTAACTTTTATTATTTTATTTTACAGTTATAAATATTTTTTAATAACTATATTATCTTTAAAAACTACTTTCCAAATAATTATTCGAATGTCAAAAACATTATTTTTTTAATATTTAATATTAGGAAACAAATTCTTTGACAACCTTTTAATAGTAAAATATTTACTATAAAAATTATTAAAAAAAAATTATAAGATGGTAGTATAGAATTTCATAGTTGTAAAGATGTGACCACTCTTAAAATCGTTTAAAAAGAGTAAATTAGCAAGCATACCATGAAACCAAGTTCTCCAAGTCACGACCAATCTATAATCCAGGAATATTCTACAAATCACCACTTAACTAAAATGCTGAAACTCCCGATATTACAGACGACCAAAAAAGAAGAGAAGGAAAGCTTGGTGTTTTCTCTCATAGTAGAGCAACGATCATCATCCCAACAAGATCCAGAAAACAAGCATCCTTAAAATTTCTTATAAGCAACTCTTTTAGCATCTACCCCACAGTGGTGGTTTCTGTCTACGAACCAACCAACCATGAACGCATATCTAGCCACTATATTGCACATTGCTGCAAGTATTCCTTGTCACACTTCAATCAGAGTTGTATACCTTTGCTGCACTATATATAATCATGCAAACTTAATTTGCATTGCAAACGCAGAACAGTGGGTTGGTGATGCGGAGAGGTTTCTACAACTTGGGATGGTCTGGTAATTGGGTTTTATGGAGAGTTTGGTGAATGTAATCTTACGAATAAAGAATTACGAAAAAACAATGTAATTTGTTCCACAAGAGAGTACCAGTTACTGTGCTTCGACATTGCTCTTACAGTTATTATTGCGTCTTTTTTTAGGGTACTTAGTTGCTCCTAGTTTTATCTTTATTATTTGCTTTGAAAAATTGAATATGTTCCAAAAACACAAGTCAAAGAAACCAATGATATATAGAAATAAAGATAAATTTCAATAGTGTTAAAAAAACATGGTTGGTATGAACTATCAAAGATTCTCTTTTAAACCATTTACGCTAACAAATACAGATGAGTGTGAACAAACACCGCCGGACTTTTGAAATGGTCAATTCATCACTTTAAACATTTATTACAATTTGATGAGGAATACAGCTTCCAAAAATTAGGTTTACTTATATCTACTATGGTGATGTGCGTTTTCTTATAGGAATTTCTCTACCTCTACAATTTCTTATGTGATATGCTCTTTATTGAAACATAAAACCAAACGACACACAAAAAACCTTCTAGCAAAACCATGGAGTGTGTGATGAGTTTTAAATACAAAGGATTGTTATTGAAATGTGTGATGAAGATTTCGAGAAAATATATTAAATGTGAGTCCACTTACATATAAAAACTAACATTATCTTAAATATAAAACCTTAACACTGCAAAATTTATATATATATTTATATAATATTTAATTCTTTTATCTTTACTCAAGTTATATTCACACACATATAGATTTTACAACAGTACTATGATGAGAGAATAATGAAGAAACATTTCTCCTATTCAAATCTTTTATAAGCTGTACAGATATTCAACGAGTTAGGTCATTTGGTGTAAATCCAACTTCTGTCTAAAGCCAACCAAACTCATTTTCTTCTGAGTTATCCTATTCTTAATTATAATACATTTTTGTAACATTTTCAACAACTTTTTAATAAGCAACATTCCCCACACTTAACAAGTGAGAAAAAAAAAAAGTTAACAGGAAGCTAGCTGAAAAAAATATTCGCAAACCCTAATCAGAATAATTTATTGTATATTGTGATTAAATAATTATCCATGCAAATATTATTTGTTCAATAAAAATTACGAAATAAGGAATAAAATAGTTAGAATTAAAATAAAACGGAACTACTGGATGTACTTAATTATTGTGTCAAGTTCCTCTTATCTCATTTAGCTCAAGCACAACGTAAGAGAAAAATAATAATAATTTTGTAATATGTGGTAAATGTAAAGTTTTATGTCTCATGAAACATATGATTTGTTAATTAAAAATGAAAATAAGTATCTAAACTAATAATAAACAATAATCGGGCTTTGCAGGACTAATATTATGATAATGACAGTTATTTGATGGACATAGTAAAATAATAGAATTTATATTTACGTTAACAACTAATGCATAAACAAGGTCTTCTAACAAGTCTTTTTATTCTAAATTTATAAAGAAAGATAGGTTATAGAATAATGAGTCAAAAAAAAGTGATACAGTGTCATTAATTTAATTAGATCCTACACTATTAAGAAAACAAGGATTGGAGTCATCAATCTATTAGATCTTTAGAACACTGAAGGATAATCTAACATAATCTCCTTTTAATAAATTTGATAATAACATAATATTAAGATCATGTGTTAATTTTCTATACCATGAAGTTATAATGTGTTTTTACATGGGAGAGAAAGAAGAAAAGAGAAAGAGTTACTTATGATGTTATATAAACGTAAAAAAAAAAAAAAAAAAAAAAAAAAAAAAAAAAAAAAACATATTTTTTAATAAGGATTGAGATGATGTTTACAAAATTGTTATTTTTTTTTCTTTGTTAAGATGTGTCTTTCTTTTACTGTCTGAAATCACTATTATATTATATCTAATTTTTATTATTGATAAAAAAAAACCGTTTATAATTATATGAACTTGTAAAAAGAGCCCTCAACTAATATTAATAAAACAAAAAATAGGATAATAAAAGCATAGTAATTGAAAAATATATATGCAACTTAGAACTTTATAGTTATTTAATCATTTATTAGTAATATAATGGTTAATTTATATGTGATAAGATGTATTAGTTTTTTTTTTGTGATTATTGGGCAAATCCTTTTAGTAATTTCACAAACTTTTCAATATATATATATAATGACCACAGCATACGAGTTCAAGTAACATGTTTGTGTCGCTATGTTTAAAGTAATGCGATGAAAGAGCTTAGGTTTTAGGTGAGATAAGCATTACGTACCTTTTATTAATTGTTTTCATGGGTTCATATCCCGATCCTTCTGATTAGATTCAGACGTAAGATACATACATCAGTGTTAATATAAATCTGACTGAATAAATAATTATTTTCTTGTTCTTTTTTACACCATAATTTCAAAAGACATTTTTCCATGTTAGTCGCTAAGAGTTCACATATATAATTAAATCTTACTTCATCCTGCTTTTGACAATATGGCTGATGTTGCTTTCGCGAATTTATATGACAGATAAAATCTTGCATTTATCAACATATGTACAAAGAATCAAACTCCACTTAAAATGGCTACGCATTGAGGTCAAAGAAACTTTTACCTAAGCATCATATTCGATGACGAAGAAGATGTCGCTGTCGTGTTTGGTGAGTTAAATAAGCCATCCTCGAAGCTTTGTTTATTTCGTATTAATTAATGTTCTCACGGAAAAGATTTGCTGTCGTTTTACCACCTTTCTTACTTTGCAGGTTATCTTTTTATCACATTATTATCTGTTTATGAATTTTGTTTCAAACAAACCCTGTTATGCCAAAACTGCTTTTAGATTATATAAACGTTTAAAAAAAATAATGAAATAAATTACAAAGATTATTCATCTATTATCTATATAAAAAAATTAAATACAATTTTCAATTAAAATATTAAGATTTAATGTTTATGATATATTTTTAAAATGTTATTCAGTTTTCAATTTTTACTTAACGTAACTCGTCACTTTTTTATGATACTAAAATATCTTGTGGTAACTAGATATTTTTTTTGGTCTACAAAACCCAATTCCCCATACTTCAACTAGCAGATTCTAGCGTCTTCGAGAAATAAGAATTAAAATAACTATATATAAAATCAAAGTGAATTTCTTTTTTTGTTTTATTGTATCTAAAGCAAAGAGGAAGATATTTATCTCTTTCTATTTGGCACAGTTCATTGGAAAAAGAAGAACTTAGGCCTTTAACTTTCAAGAATAACAGTACATGTTTCTGTTTAAAATGCAATAGCTTCAATGAAAGTTAATGTTCTGGTATGTATCTTAATCGCAATTAATATACTTTTCTTTCAACTAATTAAGGAGGGGTTATTACAATAATTAACTCTTCTCTTCTCACTGTAAAATTCAATTGTAACTCTTGCACTTCAAGCATGCTGGTCAAATTGGCTGCAAAGCTTGCTTCTGTGATGAGATCAATCTCTTAATTATTCTGCCTTAACGTCTCGTTGTCAATAAAACATAAGATGGACCCAAACCCTATAGGATTAGAGCCATGTTGTATTCTTAATTAGCACCCGAAACTTGTTGAAGCAAATAAATAACTGGTTATTAATTCTGCAATTATATACATCAATCCGTGATTTTAATTTGACTTACTTGATAAAAGAGTCTTAATCTGCGCCACTAATTTTGATAGAAATTAACTACGAATTCATCATGACAATTGGAATGAGAGCGACCCATGAAACACCAATCTATATCCAACGAAATTATTGATGAGTTCAAATCACATAATTTTCATATTACTTACAAGGTGACGAAAAATAACCTTGGTTAATTAGCATGATGAGAGAAATTAACCAAAACTTAAAAGGGGTTTAAGCTAAATGATTTAATTAGAAGTATGAGGACTATGGTGGGGCTGAGAAAAACAAAAAGATCTAAAGGGTGTTCTTACTTCATGCGTTGGTCAGTGTGACCTCAGAGTTGGGACAATAAAATGGATGATACTGTAGCAGTAATGTTATGAATTTAGAATTAGACATCCATATTAGCATGAATGTCAATCAATTCGCCCCTTGACAGTGCTCTTATCAGATTTTCTTTCTGTCCACACACTATAATTGACTAGGTAGGTAGGATAAGTTTGTTGTTAGGATAATACTTCAATATATATAATGTAGAAAAAATTATTTGTATTATAGTCATTTTTCTATATTTCAATTTGAAACTAATATGGATGTTTTAAATGTTATTAAATGACTGATTATTAAAAGAACTTAAGGTAGAAACATTCAATTTGTTATCCTATATTGATATTGATATGTAGAGTATAGATTGAGAAACTATTATATCAACCCTTACAAGTAGTAAATTTTGAACGCCATTTGGGACAAGATCTTGAACTATCTTCGTATGAATGGTTTTTTTGAAGGTAAATATGTTTTTTTTTGTGAAAGTTGATATCTGAATTGTTTTGACTTAAACTAACACAACTTCTCCATTGATGAATTAATTACAATAGAGTGACTTCTTATTGCGGCAGAGAGAAAAAAAATGTATAATAAAATTTGGAAAAAGAAGAAAAATGAAATGAATGTGTCAATATGGATTTCTAATACCTATGCTTGTGTCTTACTAAATATTACCAAAACTTTCAAAAATAAATATTAGATAAAAAGAGCATTTTTGTGAAAAAAAATAATTAATCATGGTAGTAATCAAATTTAACTATTAATTTATAAATTAAAAATTATTTTGATAATTTTTATCATTAGTGTCTAAATTAGTTATTATAACAAAATAGTCACTAAATTGATTATTTAACATTAGTTGTCATGACTATAAGAAAATTAGTATCTAAATTAATTAATTTAGTTTTGATTCATTAAAAAATAATACAAGTGGTTTAACTTATTACTTTCATGTATTTATTTATATTTTCTTTTATAATAATTATAACTTGTCTATGTTTCATTATATGGAAGTATTTATTTATTTATCATGTCTATATTTCATAATAAATATTTATTTATCTTTTTTTCATAACAAGTATATTTCAACTTTTTAGCGTCTAAGTAAAACTAGAATTCATGTACCTTATCGATTTACTTGGATCTCATATCGAGCTATTTGAATTCTCGGTCTACTTTGTCGTGTTATTCAAACTTTCTATTGAGCTATCTGAGTTTTCCATACATCTTATTGACCTATCTGGATTTTTCACCAAACTATTTGGATGTCTTGTCAACCTGAGACACATATCTTAAACGGGTTGAGGGCATGACATATTGTTTGCCATGTAAAAAAAAATAACAGCATTGATCATAAAGGACTAAATCGGTTACTTTCTAAAAATATAAGGACCTAAATAGAACAAAGTTTGGAAGAGGAATGAAAACAAAAAATACATAATAATTTAGGAAGCAAAAACATAATTAATCCTAAAACTTTAAATGTAAAACATTTCAATTGAGAATGTTTTTGTCATTTGGTATGCTTCATTCTTCATGTCTTCTGTGATCCCAAAAGTTCCTTTCCAGTTCGATTGTACCTGGAATAAACGTTTAAGAAACTAAACCTTAATGACCTAATGCATCGTCAACTAGTCCATGTAATATTAGACTTTTGATGACATTAAAAAGAATAAGCGGGTTAGCTTGTTAAACCACCACCAACAGGTCATGTTAGATTGTAAAGTTCAACCTATTTTTTATTGGAAGGCTAACTCGCTTTGGTGTGTTTTTGGAGAGTTTAATTGGTCCGTTTTATCATCCCTACTTCAATCTCAATTTAATTTGAAATTGTTGACTTTTTAGTTTTGATAACTCGACCATTTGACCTCTACCTCGATCGACCTTAATTGTCTGACCTCAACCTAGCTTCAAATTTTATCAATCTTTCAGTTTTCACGGTTCGTTTGGCTCAACCATTTACCTCAACATATTGGCCTCGACATCTAAGTCCACTTCAATCTTAAAAGTTCAGTTTCAATGTTGGGCTCATCTTATTGGCCGGTTAAGTCCATCAACAAGTTCAATGATAAAAAAAAAAATCACTCAAATGAACCCTACCTTACCCTTTAGGCGATTGATTAAGGAAGAGTTGTACCATGTCGTCTCATAAACAATGTCCAAAAAGAATAAAACTCAATTCACCACTTAAGTGGTCACCGATAACTGACACATGCATCAAAACATCCTTCTAACTATACCTTCCAACAGACATTATAGAAGTTTCGGCAGCATATAAGTTCAACATCTTAGCAACCCGGAAATATATCGATAAACCTCACAGTATCCGGCAATAAACTCAGCAAGAAGCATAACTCCCCGACAGGCAGCATTGCAGTCTGGTACTCCAAAACATTCATCTCCTTTATCATAACAGCCCGTTGGATTCGTATCATCAGTGGTCTGTGACAGAGGGCCTAACGCGAGCGTAGAGAAGGGCGCCGTTGTGCGCGACGTGGGCGAGGTGGGGATGATACTCGCGAACACAGCGTTGAGCGGCGGGGACTGGTGGCGGACAGTCACCTTGTGGCCGTCGTGGCAGTGGGGGAAAACGTGGGTGATGAGATCAGAGAGTATGCGTCGTTGGATCCTAATCTAACGGCTGTTCTCAGCTTCGGTAGGACCGATTTGAACGTGGGGCGTTACTCCCTGCACCTCCCCCATTTTCTTCCTCCACCTCCCCCTTCCTTTTTTATCCCTCATTCTATTTTTCTATTCCTAATTTACCCTTTTTATTTTTAGAGTTAAAGTTTAATAATTTTTACTCAGTTTCAGAATACAAGATATTTCATTCTCTTTTACATTCATTGTTCTTTCATGGTAACATGTTACTCAAAAGAATTGTTGAAGGAGTGAAGAATTTCAATCTGTAAAATCTTTAAACAAA
Organism: Vigna radiata var. radiata; assembly: GCF_000741045.1. NCBI lineage: Eukaryota > Viridiplantae > Streptophyta > Magnoliopsida > Fabales > Fabaceae > Vigna > Vigna radiata. The sequence continues at coordinate 6,068,463 of NC_028361.1, read as the reverse complement.
TATAAATATCCGTTAACGNATGTCAATAGNCGTTCCAGATAAAAANGGATGTCAGTTTCCGTTCCAGATAAAAACGGATGTCAACATTTTAAAATGCAAAGTTGCAACGCGCACCTAGAAATATGCAATAAAACAAGTATTGTTTCAATTTTTTTTATTCATTTGGAGACATCCAATTACACTTTCACAAATAAAATCAAACCCAACTTCTAACCGAGAAATTCAAATCTCCCACCCCATACCATAAATTTTTAGTTGAATGACAAGCACCCCATCTTTAAAGTGGAGAAAATATATGAATGAAGGGAGANGAAGCAACACATATCCTTATTTATTACATTCCGAATATTGTCTCTCATTTATAAACAAAAAAGAAAAAATCATAACTTCAAAAGACAACCTTTTTCATTCTATGAAACACAGAGAATTACCATTTTGCTTCACAAGGCTCTCTTAACTTCCTTGCCTGAGCACTCCACCACCCCCAAAACGCCATAAACGAAAACCACAGCAGAAACAGAAACANCTTCTTCATGGGATCAAATAAAAAACCTCTTAACCTTCAAGTAGATGGAAGGGTCGAGGGTTCATGACCCTTCAAAAGGGTACTCAAACTTGCAGCCCCATATGCAGCTTCAGAGACGTTGTTCATGGGAAGACATGTGTTGTGCAGAAACACCACTACACCACGCACCACCAATGCCCACCACTACCACCGAAACCCCAACACCACCGCACCAAACCACTATGGAAAGCAAAGTTAGAGTTTAAAGTGTTTGAAAGAGAAGTCAACAAGAGAAAAAAAAAAGTCACGAATGTGGAAGAAGAAGAGGCGAAACTTAAAATTTGGGGGAGGTGGGCTGTCAGCAGAATAAAACTAAGGGGGAGGTACGGCTCTGAAGAGAGTAAAAATTAGGGTTCAGTGGTTACCCTCTTAAATAACATTAAAAGTAAAAAAAAAATAATAAAAAGGATAAAAAAGTAAAGAAAAAGGATAATGTTGTAATAAAAAGAAAGAAACTGAAAGTTGGGGAGGTAGAGGGAGAAAATGAGGAGGTGGAGGGAACAACGCCCTTGAACGTGAGGGCCTCGCCTGTAGTGGGGCGGGCCCAATGGAATGACGGCCCAGATACTAAAACGGGAAGTTATTGGGCCAGCGAAGACACTCGCAAAACGTTGTTCAAGATCATGTCCGGTACTTGTACGTCTTCTCGCATTAAGGAAACTATATTTATGAGAATACTAAATGGAGTGTAAAACATGAAACCAGTTTGCTTACCATGAATCAGTGAGGTCAATATTTATATTATTTTATTTTCAGTTTTAATTTATTTGCACTGTGAGTATTTAGTTTTACACTAATAACCAATCACGATAGGTATTTTAAAAATTACAATGCTTACCATATGTGACTTTTTTATTATTTTGTCTAATTTCGTTACAAAGTATAATTACAAATGAACTAGACTTTCGGTTCCATAATACACAATAATTTTCTGGAATCCACGCTAATAAAATCTGCCTATTATATTTAGTTTATGTCTTTATTATTATTGTAGCATGTTGCTTCAATCATGTCACCACCAGTATAACAAACGATTTTAACTACTATTAGAAACCTATTATTTTGTCAATGTCTTCAAAAGTGTTTTCTACCCAAAAATATCTTCAAACGTGTTATTATTATTTTATTATTAAATTATATTTAAAATATTTAAAATTAAATTTGAACTATCTATTAAATTGAATCTATTTAACATTTTCTGCAAGCAAATTAAAAAAACAAAAACAATGTGTTGAGAGGACACGGATATACCAAATTCTCTTTCCATTTTAAAAGGTTAGTTCTGACATTTCCTATGTTTGATGAGTTCAGAAAGAAAAATGATAGGATACAGAAAGCAATTGAATAGGCATAGTCAATTAAAGAGTATTTCCACTATTCTCTCATCTTTCTTCTAAATACATTCTTTATCACTACATAATTTTCACTAAAAGTTATAATATTTTATAATTTCACGTTTTATTTAATGAGTCATTAATTATTTTTTATTTTCTGCAACTTCATGGCAAAAATAAGTAGTGTACTAAAAATACGAAAATATAATAGAGTATTCATTTATAATTAGTAACAATTCTCTAATAGTGTGGAAACATACATATCTTTTTTATATATGGTGTACTGAGATTAAAATTCAAAATAAGATTAAATTTAAGAAATATTTATAAAGTAGAATAATATTACAAAATTATTTCTTTTGATAACAATGGGGGTTTTGCTTAAAATATTAAAAAAATAGAGTAAAACAAAACTCTATTTTTAAGTAAAAGTATGTTTCAGATTTTGAAGGTTTCCTTCTATTTTTTTTTTTCTTTTCAAGTTTATGTTCTAAACTAAATCGATGCGTCATTGGATGATGAAAAAAAAATTATTAATATTATAAAAGTTTAAAAATTGCCTTCGTTTTCGGTTGTATGAAATGAAATTGGTTGCAAGGAGTATTCTTTATTGTTTAGAATTGGAAGTTTGTGACCATTTGTATAAGAAAGAGATCTGAGTTTAATAAAAAAAATTAAAATAAAATTTAAAAAAATCGCCAATTCCTTCCATTTCATCGACGCTGGCTAAGCATATTTAGCAAATCCAAGATACACAGACATCCATTTCTCATGACCTTTTTTCTGCACCCCATAATTTCTAGCTACACCCTTGTAAATTTTAAAATGGCCATTTTATTTTTTGCAATAGCTTTCTCAATGATCAGTTCGGAAAATGTTTTAGAAAAAAATCTGGCTTTTATTCTGTACCTTCAATTATTTGATCCTGTACTTTCAATTTCATTTTTTAAATTTTTAAATTGTTCTTCAAAAAACTCAACATCTCACTTTTTATATTTCATCATATTTTAAAATTTGATCAAATTTTTTTTTATCGAATTTTGAAATCTAATAAAAGATTTTTCATTTTTTTTATCAGATTTCAAAATTTGATAAAATTTTTGAAGAATCCTTCATCAAAATTTGATGAAGAAAAATTCCTTTTTGGATTTTGAAATCCAATAAAAAAATTGTAAGATTATTTTTTATTGTAAAATAAAATCATTGAAAATGCGAAGATGAAACAATAGAAAGGTTTTTGAAATTTTCTGAATATGATCCAATAAGATACGTTGTGCATGTAAACTATGATTCAAGTTTTAAAATAAATTTCATGTAATTTTTAGAAGGAATTTAAATTGTATTTCAGAATATTCTAATCTATTTAGTATTAATATTTTCTTATATTGTAGATATTAAGAATAATGATTATGAAAGAATATATAATAATTATATATATATTTTTTTTTTCAAATGCAGATTATAAATTATATCTTAATTTGTTCTATAATTTTTTCGTATACTATTTACTATTTAACTAGTTAAATATTAGCTGTATTAAAAAAAATCACATTGGCGTTACTCTATTCCATTTTTATAACCTTTTTCATTAGCACCAGATTATTGGTTGCATTAATTACTAAAATTTGAAAGATTACCTACTAAAACAAAGGCTACCAAATACAGATACCCTTCCAAATAATAAATTCTCTTATGAGACTCTAAAGTTAAACTCAATGAAGAAACCTTGATTAAGTTCGAAAACAATGTGCAAACCTCCATCTTTTTTTATCTTATCTTTCTTTTCTTACCTCATAATCCCATCATTAATTCTTTAACACTAACTTCACACTTTAAATAGATCCTATTATTCAGTCATGTTTCTCTAAATTCAAGGAAAACAGTATTTTATTATCAAAATTTTATTTATAATAAAGTTGAAACAATAATAAAATAACACACATTTATATTTATATAACACATTTGAGAGTAAAATATTAAAAAACAAACTAAAAAAGAAAATGGAAAAGAAAATGTGGAATATCTATCTCTCTTGTAATTGTGACTGAAATGCTGCACAGACTGTGGAGTGTTATCATTACTCGTTTGATTGACTTTCTGTAACATCATAAGCTGAAGTGAATGGAAATAACCTCATACATAATCCATCTTAGTCATAGGTTAGTATAGCTAGAGTGTTTTATCGCAAGGAAAAAGTATGTTAAAGATGGCATTTAGAATAATTTTTTATAATAAAATATGTTATTTTATAGAAAATTTGAAAATAAAATCTAAAAAATAATTAAACTGCAAATTAAAAAAATTAAATTTCATAAAAATATTAGAATTTAGAATTTTTCCGGCTTCTATACAGTACCTCGAGTAACCAGTACAGATGTAATCAAGTCCATGACTGTTTTCTCTTTTTCTCATATTAATTTTGATTTCTTTAAAAAAAATCACAAAAAAAATATATTAAATAATAATTGTATATCTAATTAAAATTTTATTACAACCATAATATCTATTATTTACTTTTTATTTTTTCGTAAAAGATTGAAAATAAAAATATCTTAAGAATTTGAGTAAAAATAATAGACATAAAATAAGTCAAACCTTAAAAGAGTTACCTAATAAACTAACAGTGGGTAGTATTGAATACTCATAATTGATAGTTAAGCCTTCTTAAAAGACAATAAAATAATCAATTAATTTGATAAAATTCAAATTTTCATTTAAAAGAAAGATTTCTCAAATGAAATGGAAAACAATAAATTTAAACTGTTTACATTATATAAGCAACTAAAAAACATTTTAGTAATTTAAAGTGAAAATAAAAAGTATTTTAATAATTAAAAAAGAAGTTGATATAAAGCGATGGTGCAACATGAATATAAGTTTTGATATCAAATTTAAAAAATTGATATTATAGATTTGTATAATTGGTGAGTAGGAAAATGTTGCATTAAAATGGAAAAAAAATTGATTAATAGATGTGTTTGTTTTCCATATATACAGAGGAGTGGGTGTTGAATAGCATGCTATATTGGGTAGGAAAGAAAGATAACGTGTTGGAGAGGGTGGGATCAGAGGCAGATGGAGGTGTTTGTGTGTGTAGCTTTCCCTTCTTACTCCTCCATAATTATACTCGATAAAGAAAAAAATAAAATAAAGAAAACTAAGATGTCATTATTTGGTGGAACATTTTTACATTATTGAGATTCGAAATTGCCATGTTGTTGTGGTTGTTTTTGTAGGTCCGCAGACATGGCGGGTGATACTTAAAAATCTGGTTTTGCGTTGTGTTGTTGATTCGGAAGGGGTAATTTTCTAACAACAGAGAAATGGTAAGAAATGGAATATAGTCCGTGTTTGAAGGATAAATGAAGTTGAGAAGTACAGTGATTGCAGGGGAAGGAAAGCAGTTTGAGTGATAAATAAAGGGTGGTGTCCCACGAATAGGGCAGTCCAAAATCTAGTGTCCCATAAAAATCCAAATCAACTTCAAATTTAAGAATGATGATGGCAACCATTTCGCCACCATCATTCTTTCTGCACTTTTCAAACTACTTCTCTGCGTTTTTTGCTTCTTTCCTTCACAATCTTCATGCCTCTCAACCATACCCACACCCATTACATTAATTATGCTACGGCTCACAATACAAAAGTAAACTAAAATAAAATCAAATTAAGAGGTAAAACAAACACTTCAATATCAAAGTCACCTAATCAGTTACAAAGCCTAACACCTACACCACTCAATACAAGGAAAACAATATACACTAAACCGGCTCCCATCCAACCGCCTCTAAAGTTTGCCCTACCTTCTCTAATCTCTCTCTCTCTCTCTCTCTCTACCTAGTTTTTTTTTTCTTTTTTAAAATTAATAAAGTTAAATCAAAATTTGGGAACGGGAGCAGGGGTAAAACCATTTTCAATCCCAGTCATCATCTCCTTCTTCTGCCGCATCTCCAGTACTTTACGATGATGGTTTGAGTGCAATTCGCTGGAGAATGTTGGGCTGCAAGCGGGCCTATATTCGGGTAAGAGCCGTCCCGATTTGAACCGAACCCCGCATGCGTTACAGAGTGTTTTTGGGCCGAGGGGCCCAGTTCGCCACTGAGGGGTTTTCTGCACGCCGCAGTGACTGCACCGTCGCGGCGCCAGGGTGCCCGCACTGTCGGAAGAGTGTTTTTTCTTCGGTTTATTTGGTTTGGGCTCGGAGTTGACGTGGTCGAGGTTACGGGGGAAGTTGGTGTAAATTAGCAAGGGGCTGGAAGGGGAGGAGGAGGAAGATGAAGAAGTGGTGGTGGTGGAGCTCGAGGAAGATTCGGTGAAGGAAGGGGAACCGAGTGGCCAAACACGAACACCGTTCCTGCTTCGCTTGCTTCTCGCCTTGGTCTGAACCGGGGTTTTGAAGGTGAAAACCGGGTTTTCCGGTTCTGGCTTCGGCTCTTTCGCCGTATGGCCCGTCGGGTTGGCCTCCGTTACGATGGGGAGCGCCGCAGAGAATTCCGAGAAGGAATCCTCCACGAAATGAGACAACCACTCAAAGTCCGCCACGTCATCCGCCTGTAAAAATTCCAACTTTCGTCGACCAGCGAGACAAAAGAAACAAACCCTGGAAGAAATAAAATTGAGAAGAAGAAAAAAATACCAGAACGGTGAGCTCGGTGGTGGGCACAGAGGAATAATCGGGTTTGAAAGCATAGGGCTCTTGGCTTGGGTTTTCTTTCTGAAGGGATAGAGAAACCGAGTCTTGTTGTTCGTTGTGCTGTTGTTCTGGTTCTTCATCGACGTGCGAGAAGTCAAGGAGGCCGTCGACGAAAAAGTCGTCGCAAGTGGTTCCGTTTTGCACACTGAACTCCTCCATGAAGGTTTCTGGACTGAGTTGTACCATCATTTCTTTCCTCAAATTGGTTTTCAAAGCTGCCTCCATGCACTCCATGTCTGTTTCAGTTTAACAGGAAAATAAGAAAAAGAAGATAGAGTTTAAGAAAGAGCAGGAACATTATCTGTTTTGAAGAATTAAGGAAAAAAAAATATGAAATTGAAGAAAGAGATATTAAATAGTGAATACCTGAGGAAGATGAGAGATAGGAGAGAAGGAATGAGGTTGCGAGGAGAAGAGAGGTGGAAGAAGAAGGCAAGGGATGAAATTGAAAAGGTTGAGGATAGGGAGTTTGGTAAAGCATTGAATGAGGGATAAAAGCGTCCCTGTATTATTACCAAAAGCGCCCGTTTCTTTCTCATTCTCCACTGCTTCTCTTATTTACTTTTTCCTTCTTTAAAGTATTTATACGTTTTAAATACGTTTGTATTTTGTATTATACACATAACGTACATACGTGGTCGGTCATAAATAAATAAGAGAAATTTTCCAATAGGGTAGAACATTTCCCACAGTAACTACCAGTATGCAACAGCAATGAAAGAACTGAGACAAGTTTGGTGTATAGCATGTAATACAACCAAATTTCGTGAAGACCTAGGAAACCCTTCTCTTTTTAACTTATTGTTTTCCTCTGTGGTAGAAAACGTGAATATAAATTAACCTAAATACCTGCCTTAAGTGGCTGCGTCTATGCTTTGATTGCTTATCGCCGCTCATTTTGCATTTGGCTGTTTTCCATCTAACGTTACTTTTCCCGCTCTCTGTTTTCTAATTATCCATAAAAGGCTAAAGGCCAAAGCATATTCACATTCTAATCTTATTTCAAAACACACGTGAACTTTTCCTTAAGCTCTTACATATTTTTTCATGTCCCCTTAATACAATTTTCATTTTGCCTCGTCAAATACATTATTTATTTATCTATACACTAATTAATACGTATGTTAAGAAATATATTCTTTCACCAATTAAACCACACCGTTTTTTCGCTTTAAAACTAACCCGCTTACGTTTAAAGAGTTTAAGGTTTGAAATTTGAATTGGAAGGTAGAATAATTGTGTCCACAAACATATAAATGTTCCGACAATCACTGTATTTACTTCACATGAGTATTGGATAAAACAATGAAATTCTTATTTCTAGGATTACGATTATTGGTGCATCTTCCTTTTATTACTATTAATATTACTATTATATTTGATTTTTTTTATATTAAATAGTGACAATAAATGATGAAATATATTAAATATTTGTTACATATTTCAAATTAAATGTATTATTTTATTTAATTCCCCTTTCTAAAATATTTACAAAGATAACATTATTCTAACTCTAATAAATAAAATTGATTTCAAAATGACATCCTTCGACCTTACGCTAGTTTGCATCTTATTTTCTTAATTATCAGAAAGAAAAGACAATTCAAACTGAAAACCGATTAGATGAGAGTAATCCCTAATGTAAAATAATTATAGAGAATATATAGAGAAGAGTGCAAGAATAGTTTAATGAAAAAATTTATTAGTGATTGAATTTTTTAATATATGTGGAAAAGGTTTTACTAAGAGAAAAAAGGAAGACGGTATTTGGAAATTTGAATGAATTATTTGATAAATTAAGTAAAAGTGAAGTGGTTGAAATTCCCATTGTAGCCTTGATGGTGATGATAGAGTTTGGGTTTGGATTTGGGACATGGCATGACTTAGAAGCAAAGTGAGTGAAAAAAAGTGAGCCCAGCAATGACACCAAATCAGCTTTTGTCTCTCAGTAACACTACTGACATTATTCCTCACCCCCATCCTAATTTAATCCATAATAATCATACTCTCATGCCTAAATATTCATTCATTCACCATCATTAAATATTTTAATTACCTTCACTAATTAAATCATAGAATAAATCCATTCCAACTTTTTATACCACTCATATTTCATACCCAAACTAACTAAAATTCGTCTCAAAAACCACACATTTTAGGAAAAAAAAAGAAATTCTCTGCTTCTTTTATCTATCTACTTTAAAACATAATACGGATCAAGAATATAATTAATATTCTTCCTTTATTAAAACTCTGTTGAATTTCTCTTGTAACGTTGTTATTTTTTTTATCATTTGTAATTGATATTAAAATTTTATAGCTAAATTAAATAAAAGAAAATTAATAAAATATGAATATCAGTCTGAAGTGATTTGATAAATGAATACTCTTCAATCATTTCATGCCTATAAATATATAACGAACTACATCCTAATAGACGCGCCCACAAACACACATTCATTTATTATAATATTAATAACATCTGTCAGGATTTTATAGAAAAAATAATACGCGTTTGAATTAAATTAAATTTTTACATAATTAAATTCAATATTATAATAATTAACATCACAGGGGGAGACTGGTGGAACTGAAAGAAGAGAGAGATAAAAAAAAAGGAAAAAAATGTTAGAGGATGTACAGGTAAATAGTGAAAAGAGAGAAAAATCTAAAATGATATAAAGAGCTTACAAATAACCTACTTTCCCATAAATATTTTAAGCTATTAAAAATTAAAATTAAAATTTTCCATCCTAACACAATACTAAAGTCAAATTTTGAGTAACTTGGTTTATTAAAACCTCTATAGTTGTTTATTTAATTTCATGAATTTGGTTAGAATGCATTTATTGTAATTTAATGAAAATTATTATTATTATTATTATTATTATTATTATTATTATTATTATTATTATTATATAGGTGGTCAATTATTTGAAGACGTAAAAATTTACAATCAAACTTGATTATCATAGTTGTACATAAAAAATAAAGAAAATATAATTACTTTAAATAACACTATAAAAAAACAGAAATACAGACATAACTAAAATCAAGGGAACTAATATTAAGTTTAGGTGAAAGGTAAAAAAATAAAAACGGTAATATATTTTTATTAATTAAAAAAATAATAATTATTTAGGTTTCCACTCTTAAGTTGTTTTCAGCTGACCCACATAGCCAAAGTCGTTTTATATGTACGTGTATTGCTATGATTCAGCATCGAACTGATAACTGACTTTCTCCACCAATATGCGACTTCGAGGTCACCTTTTTAGGTCTTTTTTTTTTTCTCTTTTTATTTACGTTGTCTAATCAACCTCTTGAAGTTTTATATTAGTTTTCATGTTATTATTATGTTACTTCATATTAGTTTTCTTATTACAAAAACCATACTATTTTTTCATATTCGTTGAATTTTACAATTAAAACAAGTAACTAAATGCCTTGAGCAATAATTATTTTTATGAAACACTCGTATGACGTTATTATGGACAAAAGAGGAAAAAAAAATACAAATATCACCAGAAATTTTCCCAAAAAAAATATTTAGAAATATTACTTCTGCAATCTCTTAATATATGTGTATGGTATGGTCTTCTGAATCATCTTGGCTGACCGTTCAGGTCGACCATCCAGATCGACCATCCAAACTGATCGACCATTATGTCAACTACACTGGTCAACCATATTGTTAGATTATAAACAATAAAAACTCAATAAGGCCCCTAATGGAGGTTAAGATGTGATTGAGCCGTCATCAGACCCACGAAAGGTAAAAGTCAATTACAACCGGTATAGATATAGGTTTCATGTATGATTTCAAACCACGTTACACATTATGCACACTACATGCATCACTTATAGTGATAATCGTTCAGTCATTTTTACTGACTTAAGCATCAGAGTGCCTTTGACAGGTACCACCCAGCTTGGAGAAGATGGAAGAAAAATGAACTTGGGACAACAAGGCGACCGTTCAGTCTACAGTGAATTCATCCGGCCTTCAAGGTCCTCCCAGTCTTTAACCTGAAGTATTTTGAGCTACATCCGTCCACTTTGATTATTTGTCCATCCTGAACTGTGAGCGTCCGACCTTAGAGTTAACATGAAGTGTTTTGAATAAAAATCCCCTAAACCTAACCGGAACAATATGTTTTACGATATTGTGTTGTAAGTATTTTGATTACACTTTCAAGATATTGTTATAAACATTTAAGTATATGTACATATCGATGAATGTTTATGTAGATCTAATTAACATCGTGATTTAGTTTGTTTAACAATAGTTTGGTGAGGGATTTCTCATATTATATTATGTAATATTAAACAAAATATATTAAAAAATATTATACGCTTACAGATGATATAATAAAATAGATGAAAACATATTTATGTAATAATAAATACACAAGTAATCATTTTGAAATAAGAATTTGAAAAGGTACAATGATACATCCCTGAGGAATTTACAAATTTGGTAGCGTAACATTGCAAGAATGAGCAGTAAAGAAAATAAGATGGAGTTGATCGTAGGAAGATAGCGATAAAGAAAAACCAAAATACGGAAGTTTGTGGAGTTTCCAACAAAAAGGCTTTTTCCTGAGAAGTATAGAGCAAGAAAAGTTAGGACAACTATTTATTACTGTTAAGGAACCTCACTCAATGTCATATGTTCGTAACCTTATCTATAAAATTTAACTTTTTTAATGTAGATTAAATAATCACTTTAGTACAATAATTATTATTTTCTTATAATAAGACGGATCGAAAATCTTGATTTGTCTTTCCAATGAGTGAGTTTACGTGTTAGTCCAACATTTTTTAAATTTATTTATATATAAATATTTAAAATAAATGTAATTATATAAATACTTTTTAAACTTTTAATTGATTAAATAATATTAAAATAATTATTACACTTAAAAGTTAAATTATTGAGTTATAATTAATAATTGATACTTAAAAATGTTAATGATTTAAACTATAATATCATTATATATCATAGTATATATAATATAAAATTTTTAATCATTTACGTTATTTTTTTTTTTAACATAAAAAAGAAAGGTCAATAGATCATCCCATCTTAAGCTGCCTTAGCCTCCTAATTTGTTAGACAATCAAAAGAACCTAATTGAGTGGTAGGTTGAAAACTCAAACTTAATCTGTCAAATTTTAATAAACTAATGGATCGATCTATACATCAGGACTCACTTCATCACCATATTATTTACTCCTTAATATGTAGTATATGTTTGTAATATTATTTATTTACCTTACACTAACATACAAAAAAAACTTTTAAAATATGTTATTTTAGATTTTTTGACATTTATTAAAGATCCCATGTCAAATTGACATATGTTATGTTGTTTATGAACATATATCGATTAATGTTGTTTAAGAACAACATACGTAAAATTGTGGATTTTTTTTGTTAATATTTTTTTTTACTAAAATAACGGAAAATTAATATATAATACAATAATATAAAACAAAATTTTTCAAAATTTTAGAAGTAGTATGGATATTTAAAATTAAAGTGTAAAATATAGAAAAAAGGTAATAAAAACTAATAAAAAAACATACCTTAAATTATGGATTTTTTAATAAGATTTTTTCGACACAACTAATAAGAAATTCGTTATTCCGTTTTCCAGCATTTTCGTTCGAAGATCATAGCATAAGTTATGACAATTTAAAATTTACAAAACTTAAGGTTAAACTAAAGACACAAAAACACAATCTTTAGGATACACAACAATGATCGATGAGTGAAAACACCAACCTTAATGAGAAATGTAATTGAGAAGAATAAAAACTTCAACATAAACGAGCACCACAGTGACAAGATGAAGTGAAATAGGTTGAAGAACTTGTTCCTACAAGTTTAGCGTCATTGCTATTATTTGGTGGAAAGTTTCGTGCAACGAAAAAAGAAAGATGACGACGTTGACGTTATTTCCGAAATTTTAAAAGGAAAATTGACTTCAAACATACTCACAACAAATGTTAATCTGCAATTTAACATCGATCATAGAGCCAATGAACGTTAAATGATATCAGACTTAGGACAGTTCGACATCATTTAATGTCTTTTGGTTTTAGGATCGACGCTAAATTGCAAATTGACATTTCTGAGTAGGTTTAATATTAATTTGGACGAAATATTTTACAAAAATATCACCACACATTTTTAACGTTGAAATTTACTACTTGTTACGTAGACATGATGACATTATAAACTCTTTTTACATTAGTGTTAATCACATTCTTATTTATTTTAACAAATGTTAATAGAATTTTATATATGTTAATTAGTTTAGTTAATTGTGTACAAGAAAGTGGTCAGTCACCTTCTCTCATGATAGACATCATCTGGATTCATAAAATCTTCTTGGTCTATGATCAAGAATAATATAAAAATAAATCAAAAAATTAATATTAGAACAATCAAAAGGTTAACATCATGATTAACATATTTTAAATATTTCTAGACCTGATTAGACCCAACTTATGTACTATTCTACCTAGATAAAGACACATTAAAATAGTATAAAATGGACACATTATTTACAGGATAAAACTAATTCATTTTTACTATTATATTTATTACGTATGTCTTAATTGAATTGAATTTTAGAGTATTTTTGAAGGCACTTTTCAACACATTAATATGAATCCATTTCATTTATATTTCCATCTTATCAATGGATTCAAGAAGACAAGTAGAAAACAAGATTATCTTGATCCAAAAGAAAAGCAGGTATTATAGGAAGATCTCGACTCTTCATAAAAACAAATTGAATTCTACACATGTGGACGGAAAGCATTAGAAACAAATAAACTCTTTGGTTGAACAAATGTACGTTATTGTTAGTAACTTCATCTTTCACAATGCATGAAGTAATAGAAATTGATTATCATGTATTCAATGAAAAATGTTAAACTAAACCAATTCATTTTACTTTGATTAATCTGATATTTCGATTGATTCCCTGCCGTCCTAAAACCAACTTAATATAAAATATTAATTAATAATACAATTAGACTGTTAAGTATTCATCTTGGCTGGCTTTATGAATTACCTATTAGCTTCCATTTGGTTTGCTATTTAACATGCAATCCCTTAATGGTTAGCTAGATATCTATTACTTTTTCTTTTTCTCCAATCTCTATGAGTTATAGCATACATCTAATACAACCATTCATATAAAGTGAAATGAGTAAAGAAAAAGTAAAATGAAAAAAAGAATGTATGCTTATGTGTAACATGTATTCACACAATTCCTAATTGCTAACCACCTAACCTTAATCTTATCCTTGCCTGACTTTACAAGTCTTTTAACTTTTTTTTATAAAAAGTTTATTATCGTTCTAACATTTTTTAAACTTATCCAAAATGAGTTTTTCATCACTTTCTTAATATCACTATTTGCAATACTGTTAATTAAAAAATAGTTTGTTTATGTAGATGTATGTTTTTTAAAAATGAAATGAATATCCGAAGTAAAAGTTAATTTATATTTGGTTATAAAGAAAGTAAAAGTTATATTTAGAAATTTTGTGGAATGTGGTCCCGTGCATATACCACATTTAATTCGCTCTTCTGAATGAAAAGACTTCGGATTGTTTGATAGTGGCGTAAATTAATGGTGTAGTAGTAGTAGCATTTGAGTATGGTAACCAAACAAATTTAATGAAAAGTGAGACTCCTTAATATTGCCACCATATCAGGACATGTTTCATTTCCAACAACTTAAACAACTAAGGTTGGGATGTGGTGTTTTAAACAAACTTTAACTTCGACCTCAGAATAAAGATTTTATGTTTTTGTCTCATTTTGCAGTATTTACGTTTCATAATAAAAATAAATATGACGTACTCAAATTTTCTCATTCACGTGGTTCACAACATAGGATGAAAAGCACAGTTCAGCAAGACAGAGACTGTACGAAGCAGAGACATCACATCTAACAGTATTAAGGAAAAAAAAAGAAAAAGAAACTGCACCAGCCGGGAATCGAACCCGGGTCTGTACCGTGGCAGGGTACTATTCTACCACTAGACCACTGGTGCCTTTGACTTGAAAGCGGCTTATATAATAGTTAGATATAAATAACAATTTTGAGATACTTCATATTAAAGTTAATGAAATTTCTTAAGTGGATTTGTACAAATTGAATGCTTTTATTGACTTTATCTTTTGAAAATAAATATATGAACAATGAAAGATTCAGATCTCAATTTAAAATTCTTAACATTTCTCATATTTCTTTTGTTATCACATATTATAATTAGAAAAGTCCTCTCATTTTAATTTATCCTTTCTTTCTTAAACCCTTAAGTGGACCTTGAACAAAAGGATCCGAGTCATTTTGGTTTGCAAACTGTTAATGGACTGCCATTTGAGGTGGATCCAAGCCCGAAGTTAGGGCTGTTTGAAGATGGGTTACATCTTCTCCGTACTAGGCCCAACGACTAAGTGGTCTTGAACACGATGCATTCCCCATGGTTCACGTGGTTGTAAGTTGCGAAGTCTAGGAGGGACAAAATCTTAGCGTTGACCGAAAAGCTCTCATGAATAAGCATAGAGTGATATATTTGTACAGCATTTAAGATAAGATGTGTCATCATAAATAAAGAACAAGAAAAGTAAAAAAATAAAGTAAAATTATTGACTGGTTGAGACAAATCTGTTACACTGTGTCAATGACTTCTGTTGTCCACCTTGGCAGAAGAAGAAACTGTGAGGGCACCTGTACAAGCAGTTATCAACTAAACTCACGTTCGCAGAATCGCGTTTCAGCGTCAACAAGGGTCGAGGAATCCCTCCTACTAAGTAATTCCCCCCCAACAGAAGCCTCCCCAACTCAGACACTCCCGTTTGGGGAGACACCGTTTTCACTGCAAACTGGGTCGCTATTCGCCCTCTGAACTGGTTATTCTCCAACGACAACGACGATAACTTCGGCATCATCGCCATGAACGACGGCAAAAACCCCTCCAGCTTGTTGTTGCTTAATTCAACCGCGATAAGCCCGCTCCGGGACTCCACTCCCTTATAAGGTGCTTCAACCTTCGTGAACTCGTTGAAGGACAGCGTCAACTGCTGCAACGACGGAAGCTCGAAGAAAACCGAAGGAATGGAACCGCTGATTCGGTTGGAGCTGAAATCCACCACCTGCAACCTCGTTAAATTCCTGAAGCTTTCACTCGACAAGACACCACTTAAATTGTTGTTCCGAATGGATATCTGGACCAGCGAAACAGGGAGCGAGGCCGGCAACACTCCGGCGATGGAGTTATCGCTGAGATCGAGGTATTTAAGGTTTGTGAAGGAGTCCAAGTTGGATGGATAGGTGTTGAGTTTGTTGGACTGGAGTTCGAGTCTTATAAGGTTGTGGAAGCCTTGAGGGATTGCTCCTGTTAGGTTGTTGTTGTCGAGGTAAAGCTCTTCGAGAGTGGGGAGTGTGCCGAGGGAAGAGGGTATCTCGCCGGAGAAGGAGTTCGACGAGAGACTGAGTCGGCGGAGGCGAGTTAGGTTCGAAAAGGAATCGGGAATTTGAGCGGAGAATTGGTTCTTGGAGAGATCGAGTGTTTGTAGAAAGGGAAGGTTCCACGTGAAGGTGAGAGAGCCAACATAACCCGCTTGGTCGAGCGCAAGTTCCGTGACTCGACTGAGGCCGGAAACGACAAGGTCGCATCTGAAGCCGCACGTGAATTTCTGGCCGAATAGGTTGTCGCAGGGGTCGACGGCGAAGTCCCAGGAACTGATGCAAGAGCCTGGGATGACTGAAGCTGGTTCCAAACCTCGCTTTAGCTCCTTCAGAACCTCTGCATCTTCCCAATGCGTCTTTGATTCAGCACCCAGTAATACTAGAAACCAAATTGAGAAGATCGTACAGAGAGATCCCATTGGAAAGAAGCTTTTGATTTTGATGGTGATGGAAGAAACGAGCAGCAAGAGAGAAAGGTGGGTTTTTTTTGTGAAGAGTAGGATTCTTCCTCTTTAAGTAGTTAAAGAACTTCTTTGGGTGAGTGGCTTCACGGACAGAACTGAACTCAGATGCTTGTTCGATGCAACAACCTTTTCTCTATTGAGAAATTTTTTATTTTTTTTAATGTATTTCTATTGTTTACAGAAAGAAGAAAAGGACAACCTTTTTCTTGTACAGTGAGCAGTGAGTGTTGTGGGTATTTATATGTAGAATCTTGGGTTAGTACTTGTTTTTTTAATTTTAATATATGTCATCTAGCTGGGCTAGCCGTTATGTGTGGTTTCCTCTCACAAGGGGCCCGCTTCTTATTATCCAAATATTCATAAATTGTGGTTGGAAATGTTACATTATAATTAGGATTAACCATAATTTTTAATGGTTAAATATATTTTAATTTTATGAATGGATTGGAAAAGCTAAAATGGGTGGTTTCCTAAAAGGTTGGTTAGTCGTGAAATAGAAGAAAGAATGTAAGGTTGGTGAATGTTGAGGCAACGATGAAGGTAGTTGTGAAAGTGCTTCCCTTTGGTTTGGACTTTGGGTCCCAATGCTAAGCTTAGTTACATATGTTTAGACATTTTTATCATAGCTTTAAATTTCAGCAAAGTCACTCAAATCACTTGTCTATCTTTTACAAATATATATAATCTCTGTAGTTGCTTCCAACCATTGGTAGAAAAAAAAAGACTATTTCATAGATTAGGTGTCACCCAAAGTCCATGCATTTGGTACGTCCTTTTCTTCAACATCAACCAATATATAAATCCAACTTATTTTTAACTCCTATCTTATACTTAAATCTCACACTTATAACAAATAATGGAGCTTCAAATTATCATATTTTTTAAAAGTATTATCTTTTTCTCCATTTATCTTTAAATTTAAGAAAGACTTCACTTTTTTGTTTTTACTTGATTTATAAATAATTTTGATGTATATTTATTATGAAATAAAAACGTAAAATCTTATAAATATTTTACTATAATAAAAAAACATTATATTTTTTAATTAAAAAAAAAAAACTTATGATGATTGCTTTATTATAATTAGGGATGGGATGGAACATGGAATGGGAATACCACATGCTTGTGCAACGTAAAATTGATGGTATTAACTTAAAAACAAAGAAAGCACTAATAATATTTTGACACTGAATATAACTACTTAATAACCTTAATGTAATATTATAAGCATATAACATTTAAAAACTGTCTTCTGAGGAGAATGACGGTTTGGCGACCCATTTTTTTATATGCAGCCAATTGGCAACCTTTTTTTTTTTTTAATAATAATAATATAATAGTAGTAACATTTTAATCAACCAGTATTAATATTTTAACAAGTAACTAAAGAAGTGGTTATACAGATAAATATTAGTTGTCAATATATCACTATTTATCTTATTAATTCAAATATTCGTATTATTATATTATTATAGCTAGTTGTCAAATGAAAACGAGTCAAAATATCATAAACCAAAAGAAAAAACATGTTCATAAATAGAAAAACACAAAAAGAAAAAAAAACCTTGGATTACTCACTTAAAAAGGTAAAATAAATTATTATTTTTTCACAATAATATTAGCATCATATATTGCAACACATTGATAACAAATTATGCAGGTGTTGGAATGTCAATAACTGAACTACCCATTAGTGATTATAAAGCTTATTTTAATATTTCTTATTTAAAAAATAAATAAAATGGTCAAATCAAATCCATGACTTGTTGTAAGCGAAATAATTATTATGTTATATTGAGAACATTTTAATACTATTTACATATTATATGTGATTGATTGTATGATTATTATTATTATTAATTTTGGAATAATTTTAAATCATGTAATAAAATATTCTCAATAAAATATTTTCAAATATCTTTATCCATTCCGTTAAGTATATTGTCTCGGTTAAACAACTTTTTATTTTATTCATTAAATAATGAAACTTTTACAAAACATTCGTCAATCAACTTAGTTGAATCCCTTGACACGAGTTGAACGACGTAACAATTTTTTCCTTTTTTTTTCTGTCTATATTTAACTGACACCTATTAAATGAATAAGTTAGGATTCAATTTTTGGAGCCCATTTCATAAATTGATCAGTTGGGCCCCGTTTGGGGATAGGGCTTAGCTGTCGAAGGCCCGGCCTGTATTAAGTAGTTTTTGAACTCCATTATTGTGTAGTATTCCCAGGATTTATGAATAAAGTATAAGACAAAATGAGAAAAATAAATTTATATATAGAATATGAATATTTTGATCTTAACGGCGTTATTCTCATTAATCTGGTACAGATTCTCTCTCCCTCGCCAAACATTCTCACGTTCTCAACATACCTAATTACCTACCCTCCTATCTTATGTCTCCTCTTAAATGTTCAGTGTTCCACTCTCTGCTACAACAATGCCCACTGTGTCAACCCATTTTTTAAAATTATCTTTTGTATTTATAAAAAATTTGAAAAATAAAATAATAAATGTAAACTGTGTGTAAAATTTACTGGAATAATAAAATAATACCCATGCCTCCCAACAACGTATAAAAGCAGAATATTTTAAAAAACAACTAAAAGTCAAAACTTTTATAAAAATTCGCCATTTTCTAAATTCGTAAGGTTCAATTCATCCAAAGCTTACATTTTTATTCACACTTTGGAGGAGTAAACGAGACAAATTGCATACAAATGTGTGTGCAGTATGCAAACATGAGAAAGATTAAAAGGGTATAGGCTGATTTTGAATTTAAATGATTTTTCGCTTAACCCTTTTATCTTTTAATTATAAGGTTTATTTGGAACTAATTTTAACGTCTATATAATAAGTCTTTAATTCTTAATAAATATTGATTATATATAGTTAAAACGAAGGAAAGTAGCATACACACCCAATGTAAACTTATAGTAATAACAAATAAAGTACATTCTTGCTGTTTTTGCAGACCACACTCTAGGCAAACACCATATATAGGGTAGTTAATTCTCTATACCTGGATAGAGATAGAGAGGTTTCTGGGTTTACAGGTCCAATAGGAAGATAGTAGAAAGCATGCATGCATAAATAACAAGTGGTGGTAGCAGCTAGTTAACATTAATATAATTTACATGGGTTACTACTGATTGAGGCATGCAAATTGAAGTTGCAGTCAATTAAGCAAGGCGTAGATCGTCAGTTTTAAAGGGTTCTTCTCCATGGTGGTGATGTTGATGATGTGAGGGAAGATTCAGATGAGTATGGTGCTGACAGAATGCATAGAGGGTGGAGGCACCATTGGCCAGTGCAACTGCTGATTCCTCGTCTCCTTCATCGTGCAAAAGAAATTGTGGATGGATCACACACTTTTCCTTCTTATTATTCCATTGTCAATCACACATCAATGAAACCAAATCAAAACAACAACATATGTATATGTATCTAACTTTTATGTCTGTTCAACTCAACTTAATTTACCGACATATTCGAAGTTCTTACAAGTTCAAGCAGAAGATTTCCATTCATCTGCTCCAAGCTTTTAACCTGTATATTATTCAATGATCTTCATATTATCAAGATTGGACCATAACTAAGAAAAAGGTTGATTAATAACTATCTTACTTTCATTAATTAATCATTACAATATAATGCTGACCTTTTTCCTACAGGTATCAGTCCTAGTTTTGATCACGTGGAACTGTGAAATAAAATGCACAAGAAACGTATCAGTTGAAAGCCTAAGGATAAGTAGTCATGTCTGGCAGTTAAATTAGCAACCTCACATGAAAGTTGGTTTTATAACTCTTTTTTTTTTTTTTTCTTTCTTGAGAAGAAACAACAGAAAAGAAACACAGATATTGGCAGATAAACTCAGACGAATAGTTTTCAAATTTAATTCATTTTCTGATATCATAAAGACCCAATTTAAAGCTAGTTTATTGTTCAATGAAAAGGATGAAGAATTGGAAACTCTTAAAAAAAAAAATTCCATTCCATTGTTTACAAAAGAAACATTATCCTGACCAGCTAGATATTTTTTTTTTCATTTTGCAAGGATGAATAACTTGGCACCCTGCTTTTCTTTGCATATTCTCTTCACAGGTATGGTCCTGTACTTACTCATGTCTGGCTTGTGTTTCTTCAGCTTTCAATTTTAGAGGTTTAAGAAGTTATCTTAATCTAGTGAAAGGGAAAAGTCTGAACCGAAGCAATTCCTGATGACAATATGGTTGATATTCACATAGTGTGTTTTGATTTCATACAAATGCTCTAGTTTATAAGTAGAAAGTTTGACTCAATCAGATTATTGAACCTTATTAAGGTGAGATCATCTTAGTTCATGATTTAGGATTTGACTGTCTTCAAACTTTTGTTTTTCAGTTTTACACTGGCATGTTAATTCAATTCAAAATTTGAGCTACTGTTTACGTTGATGCAAGAGTTGGAGTACCCTTATTATATTCTCTTATTTATTTTAGCCCATGAATAACTTAACAGAAGCAAGTGTGAATTTTTATACCTTTCGCTCGCGTATTTTCCCTATGGAAGCAACCATATCCTCTTCAAGAGTTCGCAGTTGCTGGAAGCTCAGCTCGTCCAAATCCAAACCCTCACCAATCCTGTGCCTTTTTCAAGTCACACAACTCAGCAATGAGCTTTATTCAACCATTCCAAAACAGTAAAGACGCGTAGTAATAAAGACATCACTCTTTTTAACATGTTACCTGATCTGTCTCCTGAGTTTGTTGTTAATATCTTTGAGCTTCTTCAAGTTCTCAAGCATTTTCTGATTGCAATAACACACATAATAAGAAAATCAGGAAGCAAATCGTAAGCAGCACCATAATCACAAAAAACAAGAGAGAAATAGGAGTGGTTGGGTGGTTAACCTCATAGTGGGAACGCCACAGATCGATATCCCCCAAAGTCTTTTGATACTGATCAACGATCTTTTTTGTGCTGATTGAGAAGAAAGAAAAAGTGGAATAAGAGAAAAGAAAAGGAAAAGATGAGAAAGAAGATATTGGATGGATGGATAGAAAGAAAGAGATAAGAGAGTGGAGAGTAGGGTACGGACGTAAGGCCAGGACTAATATATTCATGCATCTTGTTGTTTTTTGAGAACATGATGAGTGAAACCTTGGCATCACAGAGAACACTGAGTTCATGAGCTTTCTTGAAGATACCATTCCTTCGCTTGGAGTAGGTGACTTGCCTGTTGGTGGGGTTCTCAATCAACTTTATCTCAATTTTGCCGCGACCCATCTGGAGATCGATGGATGGATCTCTCTCACAACTAACCTACCTTACCTTGGCTTGGCTTAGCTTAGCTTAGCTTAGCTTCTACACTGCTCTGGATCTTCTTTTGCTTCCCTTTCCAACCACAGATATTAATAGAGGGAAGAGCAAAGGCAGTAATAAGGCCAAGAAGGAGTTCAGTGAATAGAAACTCATACAAACAAAAAAGAAAAAGGTGGAGAGCAGTGAAGAGCCTTTCCCAAATGGGAAGGCTAAGCTGCCAAAGAAAAAGTAGGCTTGGAGTGTAACTCCGAATAAATTCCAAATTGGTGAAACTGTGTGGAAAGCATACCCACGCACTATTCGACAGCTGGTACCCCTTTAATTAATACCCAGCGACCCTCTTCATACTTCAATTTATTGGACAACAATGCCACATTCATTCTTCACTTCCTTAAATCATCACTTCATTTTCTGTTAAACTGAACTTTAGCTAGTGGGAAAGTACAAATCAACTATATATCACTGCAGTCTTAAATAACTACTACACATTTCATATGGAACTTAAGATTAATGACGCGGTTAAGGTTGTAATCACTGCTTGAATTGGTCCCGTTTTTTTTTCTCAATACTAAGTAGTACCATAAATTTCCGCATTTGAGTTTTCTTAGTCATTTTTCCCTTCAAGAAACCTACTACCTTACCATGATTGATTGCTTTTATTTCTGTCATGATGAGTGCAGTGGAAGTCTTATAATTACTCCACATATGATATCACGAAACATCAACTCCATTTGTATTCATCCAAGAAATCATGGAAAAGGAATAACTTTGGCAAAGAGTGCTAATCAGATATCAGATTAATTTAAAAAGGATACAACTAAGATTAGAAAGGTATATCTGTCTAAACAGACAAAGACATATTTATATATTTATGTGTGTGCGTGTGTGTATATATATATATATATATATAGTAATAAGTTGGAAGAAATTGAAGGAAATGAGACAAATTAAGGTTTAAGAGAGAAATAATTAAGAGATATATTAGTAAGGTTAATGGAATGGAGTGCAGAAGCAAGAGAAAAGAGAAGAAAGAGTTTGATGTTGAAAGGTGTTACAGCACGTACATGGTGTTGTGAGTAGTGGACTGGTATGAGCATGTGGTGTCATTATTGTATATAGGCATAGGTAGCGAGCTTAGCTCGGTACTGTACTATACCAGTTACAAATTATTTATCTCTCGTCAATATCGAGGCATGGAAATGTGATGGAGAAAGTTCGAAGATATTAACGTTGTTTGGTTGCATATGACCCGTCCCATCTTTCTCTAACCCACTTCCTACACCCTTCCCTGTCTAATTCCTGTTTTTCACTTCACTCACATGTCTCCTTCTCATTCTAACTTCACCACTCTTTCTTTCGTTTTCAACCTCTCTAATCTCATACATTATACTTTTTATGCTATAAGTTTTACGTGAGAGAGGTGTAAGAAAATTACTTACAGAGACATGTGCGTGATGAGATACCAACAAACAGGTAAATATATAAAAATTATCATATCAGTAACAATCAAGCTTAATTATGCTATGAACCTCTGCTGTCTCTGCTGTGCAATAACTGGTGTAAGGTTAAGGTGTTGCAAGGTTTTGACTGCATGATGATTTCGGGAAGGCTCCAAATTCATCAATCAATCATTCCATCGTCTCAATCTATCTATAAAAATGTAAATAGTATTATATATCTCTAAAACAAATTATATATCAGTATTTACAAATAACAACTGTGAAAGAGGATTGAAAACAATAAATTCGAGACATTGTTGACTGTTTTACTGGTAGATAAAGCATTATTTTTCTGAAGAGCAGTACAGAATTCCATTAAAAATAAAGGTTGAATTTTGAATGTAAGAAAATAGTTTGAAATAGTTGAAGCTTTTCTTACCCGTTTTCACGATGAATACCAAGCAACCAGGATTCCATGGATTGGTTGTGGCTTTGTTTGTGGATTGATGCACAGAGAGACCCACAGACACAGTAGCTATGCCTAGGTCTGCTGGATTTGACTTCCCTTCACTTCACAAATTCTCATCTCTTAATATAAACATGTATTTTTTTTATTGATTCATTGTATATTTGTTATTATATTAACATATTCTAAATCTAATGAAAAAAATACATATATATTATATTAAAATGTTATTAAAAAATTTACATTAACATATTATTATTTATTTTTTATATGAAATAAAAAAAAATATCAAAAGAAAAATCAATGAAATATGAAATCAATTATATATGTTGTCTTATAAAATTTAATCGAATTTTATTTTATTTTTAAATCTTTTTGAGTGGTTTAAATATTTGAATTTCTTAAAAAATGTAGGATTGGTCTACTTAATCTTAACCATGATAATACTCATGGCTAGAGATGATGCTAACTATGAGAATATCACTCTATTTTGCAGTGTTTTATACTATACATTAAGAAATAATTTTTTTTAATAAAATAAATACATTGAGAGATTGTTAAAAAAATAAAGTTTGTTGTTCCACCTAGTTGCTTCATGTTAATTAGGCCCACGATTTTAACAATTTTTTTTAATAATTTTTTTACTAAGATTATGTGTCATTATTTTATTAGTTTATATGTTTAAAACGGACTAATCACAAATTATCACAATTGTAAAAAAATTGTCAAAAAAATTTGTTAAAGAACATTTTCTTTATAAATATCATTTAACATTTTTCGTTAAATGATGATATGTTACTTTACTTCATAATTTTTTTTCCTTTTACATTATGGATTATTTTGCTTTGTAGGGATCATATTTGCTATTTTTTGTCTTGTTATTATTTTATAATGAAAGTATTAGGATAAATATTTTTCCCAAAAATTTACTTAATTTTAAACATTTCTACAAGGGGATTAATAAGTCGTTGTTATTATTATTATTATCTTAAAACGTGTTTTTTAGTTCGTAGCTGAAATTGGCCTTTCTCTTTAAATGTCATATATTACTAACATGCGCTTGTAGTGACACATTAAAGCCATCTACCTAGGTCATATCAATAAAAATGAAGAATGAAAGATAGAATAATGGCTAATTTTAGGTATATCAAAAAAATTCCTACTTAAAACTGCAAATACTCTAAAACTATTAGCTCCAAATGTGATTTATTAACAATTGAATAATTAATCATTTTAACCTTGAGTATTTAATGAACTCAACTAAAAAAAATTACATTTCTACTATCATTACGTTCCTTTATCGTCTAAAAAGTATGATAAATTTGTTTTCAATCTTGCTATTAAAGAAAAAGTTGTCGTAACATCAAATTAACCTACACAATGGATAATACAAAAATGGAGTTTAAATTAGTGCATATTCTATGGAGAATGAAGAAGATGCAATTACATGATTTTCTTTGTCAATGTTTTATGTTTGGGAGTTATTGCGTGGTAAATATTAGAAAGGTGATTGTGAATAATAGGGATCTTATGATAGCTACAAAAAATGCCATATATTATAAAGTGTTTCATGAGAAGATGTTTGATGACTTATATTAGATGACTACTGTTATGAATGTGTTTGATGTAATTAGTATGTATTTCTCTAAAAGCCTAAATATGATTTATTTATTGATCAATAATTTAAGTGAGACTTATACCATTATTTTATTGATAAGGTACAAACCTATTATACCCATGCTTGACTATATTAGATCACGTATAGGTGGATGTGACACCAAAAAAAGAAAAATTTTAAACTATAAGACTAACTTTATAATTGGTTGGAGAAAAAGATCCCATCTACTATAAGCTAAATATAAATACTATTTTACATCGGTTTTGTAAGATTAAGGAAAAATTAAAATTTTTCCTTAATATAATATCATATTTATTTACAAAACTAATAAAATTATCTTAACAAATTATTAAACCTATTGTAGTATTTGCTATCAAATAAATTTATAACTGCAATCTCTTGTGGATGGGAGAAGATTCAATGACTTAAAAGCAATAAATTTACAGGTCATTTTCATTTTATTATTATTTTTATTTATTTTTATTTAATGTGAAATTTAGAAATCAACACAACAATCCAAACTAAAAAGTTCCATCCTAAAATATATTTCATAGCAAATATAAAGTTTACAGTCCTAAAAAATGAGACCCCACAAGATAGAAAATACAAATTCATTACTTTATCCCAAATGCAACCAAACATTACAAAATACCTCCACAAGTGACAATAATACTTTTACCGACTTCCTTTTTATATATTGAGGTTAAATTTTTATTTTCCTAATTTTTTCAAAGTTCATCACGTGCTTTCACATATGCCAGATGTGCCTCAACATTTGAAGTCAAATTTTTCAACTCTCAATTCTGTCCCTCGAGAGATATAATGGTACTCGCTTTAATCTGAACCTCTTCTGTTTTACACTTTCTATTCTGCTATCAAATCAAACAAATTGGCTATACAAATACTCAAGAACAAAATCATTTTCTTAAAACGACAATGTTTAATGAACTAAATTTTAAAAAGTAATAGTTAAATACTTAATGTGAAAAAAAAGGGTATTTTTAATTTATTGGGATAAAAAGATTGACATATTTTCAAGACATTAAAAGAATATGTTAAAAATGTGTTATCATATGTGAAAGGTATGATTAACTGTCTTCGGACACTTTAAAAGATGATGTATGACTTGTGCAGCTTATGAGAACATAGAGGAATATAAATATGTATTATTGTGATTGATATATTATTATATTATATATATCATTCTGTATTTGTTTCAATTATAATCTGATTATTCGTGCTCTACGGGTGTGGTCTTTGTTCTGTGTTCATTGTACTAATGTGTATGAAAGGCAGCTCTCCGCAATTTCATAATCCATTTTGATAATTATATATTCAAAATCAATTTTAATGCTTAGTTTTCAAGGAATGTTTTGTGTTAAATTGCATAACAAACAGAATCACATCATTTCAAACTCATAACAAACAGAATCAATTTCCCAAAAAAGAATTAACGGTTCAAGATGAATTCTAAAAATGCATACCCAAAAATGCAGTATGACTATTGGTTTCCAACTTGGATAAGTATTATCTACAGTTCTATATTTAACTGCACCTCCTACTATAATCACATTTGCATACTTGTTTATAAAACTAATCTTTATTCTTGCGAAACTTCAACTAAAAGCGTAGATAATATTAGCAATATTTTAATAGTTCAATTTTGTAAATGTACGATGATTGGGCTGATTTATTATAAAGATACATAACTGTTCACTAGTTTTAGCTGCAGAAAATCCTTATCATCAGGGTCGCATGAATAAAACTATGCCTTTTTCAGGAGTTCTCTCATTTTCTTTTGACTGCTAGAAATACAAAGCACTACTTTGAAATAAGCATTCAATGTCTGAAAGGCCTAAAATTTTTCTAATAAATATTATTTTTTGAAAGATGCAGAATCATTCAAGTGCAATTCAAACTGAAAATCAATTTTGTCTTACCGTCCCCTTTGGGCTAGAAAGATTTAATCGTTCCCATCTCGAAGCTTTTCTACCCAAGAAAATGAGTAACAAGAACTGGGTGATACAAAAGGAAAAACAAAAAGTAAAGTCGCATTTTTCTAGTGTTCCTAACAAAATTGATGCATCGACAAGTTTAAGAGAATTACAGCACCCCGTACTTACGACCAAAGATGTATGAGGAGTTGTTTTCTATATCATTACTGAAAGTCGGAAATGCATATAGTCAATTATGAGTTATAATGGACAATTCTTAAGAGAATTATTAAACACAAGTCAGCAATACGGGGGTTAATCAGACCATCTATATCCACATCCAAAGACCTCAGGGATTAACCACGATGTTTTGAGTTTGTTTGCTCCTTAAGTTGCTTAAGACAGTTTCCCCTTCCTTTACAAATACCAGGCAATGACAATTTACAGCAGAGTTATTATCCAATTAATTTAAAGGGATCCTGGTTTCTCAAAATGCATTTTCCCATTTCATTTTGATTTCAAAAGGATAATCCTCTACTCTACCTTTTGTGGACTTAATAGAGAAACTTTTTTTTATACTTTGTCATCATGGAACCACCACCTAGTCTCCTTAGGCGATCTGCCATTTCTGCAGTTCTTTACATAGCGATCATTATCTTCAGGGCGTTGCTGCCAAAGAAATCAAGTCATGAGTTTATCAAGGCATGACAACCATTTCAATATGGATCAATGACCTACCTAAATTCACCCGTAGAATCTTAAGTAATATAACCAACCATTTATCAAATCAAAATGTAATAAAACCTTGTTAAAAATATAGCATGTCCTAAGTGTCCATTAATACTATCACAGCACATGGAATAAGTAGGAAAATACAAGATTCACAGTAAATAAATTCACACCTTTGTGGTCGAGCTAGAAAGCATTGAGAGAATACTGATGCAGATAGAACTAACTGTCATGGCAGGGGACCAGGAATCATACAATATATCTGCATAATTCCAAGCATATTAATCTCAGCTGACCACCAATAAGTAGCAACTAGTTAACCATGTTTCAATCTAAATTTAGAAAGAAAGAAAATTTATCAAGTATTACAAACTTCAATAAGTGGGTTTTCAGATACTCCAGATTTAAAAACCGAATATTTAAATAAGAAAAATATTTTCGATTATGTCAAAGTATAACTACAAACATCAAATTCCCAGAAGTGAGAAATGAATCATACCTCAATTTAGATATCATATATAGAAACAATAATAATAACAACGACACCATTGATTACATAAAAGTAAAACTTTGGAAACATCAAACCCCTGAATGCAAAAGATAAACCCCTTTTACATTCTTTAAAGTTCATTATAAAAAATATTTCAATATATATATATATATATATATATATATATATATATATATATATATATATATTAAAGTTAAAAATCGTAATAAACCAATAAAACTTTGAATTGAATAATTTTAGTTGTGATAAAAGATCATTACCAATTTACTTTCAAACTATTGAAATTTAATTTATATATAGCAATAAAAGAAAAACAGGTTAAAAGAAGGAAAATAGAGATAAAAGAATGATAGTTTTAGATGATTAAGAGGACTTTTGGAGCTAGTTGAAAATATATGTGAAATGTCCAAATATCAAAAGAGAGTACAGACTGAAGATCTAATTGAGAGAGTTAGAAGAGTAAGAATCTCACTCTAGAAATTGTACAATTGTAATTTATAATATAGTTGGATATCTAGCCTGGCATGAATGAATAAAGCAGAAAATAATGCATTCCTAACTTCAATCATACACTCTCTCCACTGCTACCCTCCTTCAAATGGGGGTTGGGGTGTGTGTGTGGGTGGGGGTGGGGGGGGGGGCGGGAAGGCCTTGAATAAATTTCTTGGCATAACTAACAACCATTTGCCAACCAGCAAAAGAAAAAGACAAAACGCGCATTTGTCTGACCAGTCACGTAAAGTTTCTCTTAGTCGGATACCTTAACTCATGATGCAGTACAAACTCCAACTCAATTCATCCCAGAAAATGAGAAAAATAAAACAACAGAAGCAGCTCAGCCCAAATAGAATGGGAGAAAAAGATGAATATGAACATTGGAATATAGTTCAATATTATCAATAATCATTTGTTCAATTTTAGAAATATAAGCCATAGAATCATTCTAAACACTCCTTCTGTTCCTTAAAGTAAGACACTTCTAACATAATCACATAGATAATGAAAACAATAGTCTAGTTGATCTTTTAAAAATATAACCATTGTACCAAATTAATACACATTATTAATGACTTTTAAAATTATCTTCTCATTATTATTAATTAATACATAATACAAATACTTACGATATTTAATAGGTCTAAACAAGGAAAATAAAATATAAAGTTGAATAGAAATTATTAAATGTGCCTTTATAATAAAAACCAAAGGCAGTAATATATTAATATTAAATACCTAAAACATTATGGATAATACTCAAAAGTATCAAAATGTTCATAATCTCACATCAGCAAAGAAAAGTAAATTTCAATAATACTATTATGTCAGTAAAAGCCGAGTAACAAGTCATAATTCTATACGTGTGCTCCTAACAATGATAGTTCATCCTGACAAAAATGTATTGGCGAAAAAAGTTCAAAGCTGAGGTAACATCCTTCATCTCCTTAGCCTTAGGAGGTTCATAGAGTGACCGTACTACTTGAAGCCTATAGTTCAAAAGAACAAATACAATGCAACAAAGCAGCAAAACAAGGAACATAGAGAGTAAGCAGGTGACTGCCAGGCTTCTATTGCAGAAGATTGATAATGGAGAAATAGAAAAAGCAAATAGAGTGCGTAAGTGGTTTAATGACTACGGGAAACCCCTATTTCAAAAGAATGAAAAACATAGGAATGGAGTAATTAAATAAGGTGCACTTAATTCAATTTCTTTTCGTTAGAGAATTTGAGCTTCTCTGAAGTTTTTATGACTCATGAAAATTGGAACATAAAAAATGAACAAATTATTGGATCGTTTGTTTCATGTCTGTTACACAGAATTATATCAATGTTTTGTGTACTTCAGAATCACATCAATTTAAGAATGGATCACAGTTCAGAGTCGTCTACATTTTATCAGAAACAACAAATTATTAGATTTTAAAATCAGCTGGGAAAGTAGAATTGCTCCATTCTAACACCAAAACAAAACAAGATGCAAAGGCACCGAAACACCAAAATGAAAAACACTTAGCAGGATGGACCCACACTTCTGACTTCTCTCTGTTCCTGGCATATATAGCATACAATAGTTTATATAGGAGACCATCACAATTCACAGCCATAAAATAACACTCCTACCATATTTACTATTGTGGTCCAATGACATTCTTGGGCATACTGATACATCTGCAAAATTAACATGGCCGTTCACTATTGTCCCGTGCATTCTCTATGGTTTATTAATTTATTAAATGTTAGCTGCTTTCAAATTTCAATTGGGTTATGCTAAGTGTTCCTAACAATTTTCATACCTCTTTATAACAGTAAGACTTCATCAACAATGTAAAAACATTCACTATATTGAAACCCAAATGTCTCAATTAGCTAATAGTATATTTTCAATTAATGAATTAGGAGAATTCTTTCAGAAAAAATTGATTTTCTCATGTACTAGGAGAACCCTAAACAAGTAAACAACCAGTCGCAGTCCTCTTCCCAATAGTTCTCAACAAGAAATTATATAACTTCGAAGTCGGGTCTTCGAGGAGGAAAATTATAACCCGAAGAAGGTTAAAAAACAGTCAGTGTCCAAAAGAATCGACAACACAAAAAACAATACAAACAAGCATAAAAAGCAACAAATAACACAACCATTTAACAAAAGGGTGTGCCAGAGGATTATACTCAAAATAAGTTAACTATGAAAAACACAAACATACCTAAACAAATATGGCCGTTGCTGTAGATATGGGGATGCAGCGGAGCCGGATGCAAGAATATGACCTGTAGAACCGTTAACAATAGAATAATAATAGCCGTGAACAACAGACGCCGATGCAGAATAAATATTAAATTGTGCAAGGAAGGGGCAAAAGAGGAACCTGGGGAGCTTCCATAGGGTAATTCTCGGGAAAATCGACCTGAAGCTGGTAGGTCTCATTGGCGTAAAGTGTCCCGGGAGCTCCAGTGACTTCAACAACCCACCTTCCAGAGAGGAAGAAAGCAAAGTAGGAGAAAGAAAAAAGAATGCAAAGGAAGAAGAGAAATAGAAAATCAAAGCATAAGAAAACATGTGTAAAAGTGAAAAAGTTAGGTGGATTATGAGGGGTAATTTAGAAGAATCCGATACCTCTGGAGATTATCGGTGACTTTGTGCTTGAAACCAGTTGGGGGATTAACCTGCCACTCCACGAGCTCTTTCTGGAGCCTATTGCAGGCAATCTTACTGAGATTCTAAAACAGCCACGATCCCAATTCAAACCTAAGAACCGAAAAAGAACAACCAAGAAATACAATCGAAGAACGAAAGGGGTTAGGGCTAACCTTGCGAGCGGCACCAGAGGAACTAGTCATGATTCTTGCGCGTACACGAATGGCTACAGGAACAATTCTCAATTAACAAAGAAGAAGAGATTCACCACTGAACCAATATATATATATATATATATATATATATATATATATATATATNTATATATATATATATATATATTATGTTTTGTGTGTGTTAAATAGTAAAATGTAAATGAAGATATGTCCCAGACATAAAACTTTATACACTTTTGGTTAATTAAAAAAACATTATACACTATAATTTATTTTAATAAATTATAAGTGTTATGGGACATTTTTCTTTTTCTTTTAATAATTGTTTGTTTATGTACATTAGAAAATATGGAAAGTCAAAGGTCTCCATAATTAATAATGGTGAGAAAAAAGAAAGTTTGGTTAGATTACTACCGCGCATCTAGGTGCTATTTTGATGTAAATTTTTCTTTCTGTTTTCCCTTCCACATAAGATATTCCAAGTTCTTTTGCCAATAGACATTCCAAAATGTCACTATAATCTGTTTAAATGAAAGTCTGATCCTGTTTTATAACTTTTTTTATTTGTCAAATAAATTAAAATTAATTCATTCAGTGCTTTATTTCAATTGAGTATAAAAGTATTGTTTTTATTTAATATTTTGAAAAAAAAATTACCTTGTAATATACAGGTATGGAAGTTTAAAACTATGAAGAGAAATTATAAGGTAAGTTAATGATAAAGTTAGAAAAAGAGAGTGGGACAGATTGTGAGTTTACTCTTTTTATTAACAAAATATTTGATTATTAACATTTATTAATAAAAAAATCAATGATATTGGATTAGATGAAAAATAAAATTAAAATATTATTTATGAATAATTTAATAATAAAAACTATCAATTAAAACGTGAATAATCAAGACTATTTGTAGTCAAACATTCCTAATTTTTATTCATTTTATTTACTATCTTTTTTCTATCAATCAAAATTGTCAATGTATCATAGCGACCAATGATGTAAATCAATATTAAAAGTCATTTTATTTCAAAATATGTTAATAATCAAGAGGTTTGGACTGTAATTAAATTGACATAAAGAATTTTTTTTTAAAAAACTACAAATAGTAGTTTAAATAAATTGGTTGACACAAATTAATTATAACATTTATTAACATTGTATTAGGAACTTGGTAAGTATTCTAATTGATTAAGACAAACAAAATTTCTTACACCTAAACACAGTGACATAAAACATTATACAACAAACTTTTATAAGTGATGGGTAACCTAAATACAAATTTTCACATTTAATAAAATATTATAAGTTATGTGACTTGTGATTAACTTTTTGTTACGAGGATTATACTTTATAAATACGTATTTAAATTAAATATTAAATGTTTAGGAAGAGTGGAAGAAGTTACATTATTGCAATCTATTACATTTTTTATATTTTGATTACTTCTTTTACTTTATTTATTTTTTCAATATTTTTTTCTAATAATTTATTTTGGATATTTAATTGTTTTTTTTACTACTTTCTTTCACTTTATTTGTTGGTATATTTTATCTTTAATTTCAAGCACATATATTTGCAAAAGTTTCCTTTGCATATCATTTTTGTTGATAAATTAAGTAAAGAGTAATATTTTAATTTTAAATATATAAAAGTTTGTATAAAATTAATTGCATTGGTACAAAATTATAAAATTATAAATTATAAAATTATAAAATTATAAATTATAAAATTATAATTTATAAAATTTTAAAATAATAAAATTACATGTGGAGGCAACTCAGCCAACATTGTGACAGGAAAAAAAAATAATACCATTAGCCACTTAAAATTCACCTAACTAAGTTAAAAGAAAGTTATTAAGAGATATTCAATTGACAATTTTGAATTTATTGAATATGCACACATATTTATTAAACACTAAGTTACTAAATTTATCATGGACTTATTAAAAAAGAAAAGAAAAGTAAACAATGACATTTTTTGGGGTTAGGAATTAAAAGTATGATTTCTTTAATAATTTTCCCTCCAAATGTACTCTTTATATTTTTCAAGTTATTATAGTTAAAATTAATAATCACATGAATAAAAATGCGTCCCTCGAATTATTTTAAAATGTTTCATAAAAACAATCTAACAAATATATGAATTAAAATTTATAAATTCTCAAAGAAATTAAAATCAATATTCCATGAACAATTTAGATTAATTTGTGAGAAAATATGCCTTTTTATTATAATATTTATTATAATATATATTATAGAATAAATCTCTACTTTTAATCATTTTTCATAAGTAATTAATTATAATAAACAATAAAATACAATTTTATTAATATAAATATCATAAATTGGATCTTTCACATACCTAACATTCTTAAGAAACTTTTGTATTATAGTGACTTTTACATCATACATATTCTTGAAATTCCATATTTTTTCTTGTAATTTTTAGTTTATGAGTATTCATTGCAACATTGTAGTCTCTAACAGGAATAAGCTCTTAACAGAGAATACTTATAAAGGAATAAATTGCATGCTTTAAAAGAAATATAGTTTATTTCACAGCAATTATGTAATTTATCCTTCTTCTTAGAAAATAAAGTTCAAGAGCCATGTACTAGATTGAATGATTCTTCTAAAAAGACAATTTCAATTCTTAATTATTATGGAAGTGTTGAAATTATACCTATTTGATAGTCTATCACTTCTTTCTTCATTGATTTTTGTAACAAAAACCTTTTAAAAATATCAATACTTTTACAATATGATTTAATATATCTCTCTTTTATTCTGTTATCTTCTTAGATATTATTGATTATATAAAAGTTATTCTCTTGTTCAAAATAAAATAAAATTGTGGAGCTTGATTAATCTTAATTAAGTTGAGAGGTTGGGGAATCTTTTTTATGATTTTTCCCCCTAGTTGACGTCTTGCATTGACTTTCCCAAGTTGAGCACTGGCAATTTCAGCCTCCAAAATATGCTTATTCTCATGGCAATTTCTGGTTTGAAGATAAGCATATTCCACGCGTGATTAGTGGAAAACTTACATCACAGTTTGTGCTTTAGCAAAAACTTTGGGTCAAACACTGCAACTCGTTGAAAGTAGAACTAGCAGAAACTTTAAGATAGGTTTAATAAAGTAAAGGATCTCACGGAAAGATAATCAATCTAATAAATAATAAGAAAATGGTAAATTACAAGTGTTACGAATTCACTGCATAACACAATTAATTATTATGACAATGTAACAGAACACTTTTAACATTGTCTCACTTTTAGAAAGTGTGCAAAAACATCAACTTTTGCACATGAGCTTATGACTACGAAGTGAGAGAGTGAGGAAGAACTTTATATGGATTGAGTATGTGATTGGGGTCCATCAAATTCTTGATCGAAGCCATCAGTTGCACCTGTTCAGTTTGATGCTATTTCAGGCATTCATTCATTTCACAACTTTACATTACGAAATAGAAAATGCAACTAGAGTCAATAATAAATTAATAACATGATATACATACAGTTTCCCGTGACTTGCTGTAGTAAATCTTGTTGGCTTTCATTAGTCCTATACCATGCTCAGCGCTAATACTCCCTCGGTGCTTAGATGTCCACTCATATACAAAAGGTTCAATTTGTGACAAAATCTGCAAATTTTATCCCTGATAATGTCATGGAAAGAAAACTTTCATATCCAAACAGTTACGTGCTATGCTAGAGCTACCTTTTCATCATAATGAGGAGTAGAAACATTCAAATGCAAATTACTATCTCCAAGGTGGCCATATCCAACTACATTAGCTGTGTTACCTACAATTCAAAAATAGAATACAATGTCATTCCTGCATGCACTATTGTGATGAAAGAGATAACTCGTCTTCCATAAAAACCATAGACTTTCTACATTCTGTCTGCTAATTTCCCTCTGAACTATGCCACAAACTTAGAAAACAAAAATATAACTAAATGGCAAAGTTAGTCTGTTCCTTACCTAGTCTAGTGCGCATTTCTTCCACAAGACTGTACATGTGTTCAAGAGGTATTGATAAATCATACTTGTAAACAGCTCCTGCTCTCATCAAAGCCTCTGGTATACCCTGAAATCAGTAGATAAAATCTAATAGAACCAAACTCAGCAATAGTGTTTTCATAAAACGATTAAAAATCATATAAAACTAAAATTTTAAATTACTCATGACAGATTATTGCTGAAAATAAACAGAAGAATAACACTTTTGGGAGTTGAGGGACATCCTCTTCAAATTCCTTACAAAAATAAGAAAATGAATCTAGTATCTACAGCGTGGAAGCTATGTTTCTTCCACTCAATATGTTTATTTATGTATTCCGTAATCAAGAGTGTACACTGAAAAAGCACCCACAAGTATGTTTCTTCCACTCAATATGTTTATTTATGTATTCCGTAATCAAGAGTGTACACTGAAAAAGCACCCACAAGTGTCGAATGACAACAGCTGAAATCATAACAAATATGGTCAACTTGGCCCGTGAAATGAAAAATAAGAATATTAGCACGATCAATTTAGCAGGAAATTCATTCCAAGAGTAAATGTAAGACATGATGTAGAAAATTTGTAGTGTAACGAAACCTTGTCTAAATGAAACAGCTTGTAGAGCATTAATAGCCAAGCAAATGGATAGTAAAAGCGAGTAGATAATCTCATACGGCATTGATACAAACATTCCAAATGTGATGTGTATAGCTGACCTAACTTGGTCAGGCTTTTTCATTTTCAAAATTTAAGTGTGAATTCAAGAAAGGTAAAAATACTGACTGCAAAAATTAGAAAACCAGCCAAGAAAACATAAAAGTAGAACATGGCAGGGATATATGCTTAATGTTGAAAAGAGCTAAAGCATATTTTCAAAAAAAGATAATAATGCAGTGAAAAATGTCAACCTCACGTAGAAGCCAGAATGATGATGCTTGATTTATGTCTTGTGCAAGAACACCATCTGATATCAATTCATTCTCCATGGAGCCGAGTAGAAATGCTTCAAGCTTTTGTCTACAGGTGTCCAAATAAAGTCACATCATATGTGAAGGTATTTAATTGCATGCTCATATTGATAACTTAAAAAAAATAACTAGAAAACAAAATGGAAAATAAGTTAAGGACCGTTTTCAGGCAAATTTTAAAGTTCATACTTCATAGCATACAAAATTTCATTTAGATGAATTCAGGAGGCTGTAACTGAAATTACAGAGGATTAAACATTTCAAATAACTGTCCTCTAATCACTTAATTTTTAGACTCTGGCAACTCATTCTTCCACAACCTCCTAAGAAAGTAGAAGTAGCTTTTAATGCAAGTAGAAGCCGGAGAAGAGAAGGAACAAAATCTACAATTAAACAAATCCAATAATGTAACAAATTACACTAATCATTGTTGAAGGTTGCTAAAATACAATTTAAATGGAAATACATGAATGATCAAAAGTCAGAACAGCAGAAATCAATGTAATTTACTCTGCTAAATGAATAATTGCCTCATGTTAAAATGCAAGGATTTATATTCACGCACACACAAAAAAAATGCATAGACTTTTTACTTGTCAGAGGATTCATCACTGCCTGTTGTCTCAATCAGAACATAAAAGTTATGCAATGACGTAGGTATCGGGTTTCGTGCACCTTCCAGGTGATTTAACACCTGTCAGAAAACCAATCAAATCAGGATGACTATGGACTAACCAAGGGGAAAAGAAAATAAAGTCACAAAGTTCTGAATATTTTCTCAGTTGTAAGACCTGGGATTTTATAGCAGTAATTTGTCTAGATCTAAAACAAATAAATCAATCTAAACTACTAGAATTGTTATGGCTGCAGAAAATTGTAAATATTACAGTGATCAGATACTACAAACCAGTTCATGTAACGTTCATGATGAATTCCATGACAACACAAGGAAATATTTGGAGGCCATTTTTTGAAACCATAGATTAAAGTCAATGCTCAAGTTCCAAACATTTTATGCCTATATCATAGTATTGGCCAGAACTTCCTAATATGTATTTTCATTGTGTTTATCGAAGTCTGGTTTATGAAGTTTCTTTTACGTCTACCTTCTGTTGTCTGCAAATATTTTGCTGTATGTGACATTATGCAAGTGGCAAAAGGGAAACAACACATGCATGACTTCCTACATAATGAGTATGGGGACTTTAACTATTTGAGATGTGAAAGCTAATCAAAATAGCAGGAAAAACTAAAAATCCAATCAAAATGCAATTTCATCAACAAGACCCGCTACCAGTTTTTTCTATAGTCTCTATCTTCCGTATCTACCTACTAAGTATTAAAATCACTACAAGCAACTTTGAATTTTGTAAATTGTGTACTTTATGTTATAGTTATTGTTCTGTTTTTTACTCCTGTACCAAACATCTCATTCTCACCTCACCATAGTTGCGACTCTTTTTTTCAGTATCTCACAAATTCAGAATACACAAAAAAGACACAACTACATGCTTATGCACTGTGGCCTCAACAATTTCCAAGACACAGAATTACTAAAGTATCAATTGCACTCGTGTACATGGGTAGCTGGTAATATCAAGCATAAAGTTAACACTAAACATAAAGTTATATCAAATTTTAGCATATGAGCATGCATCAGGACAACTTTAAGGCATTTATAACTAGCAACCATCACACAGATTAATTTCATTATAGTATCACTTGATATTACCAAATTCATAGAGTGGATATCCAGAAATTCAAATGCAGATAAAATCTCCCCAAGTTTCCTTTTTGCTTCCTGTAGCAATTTCTGAAGCAGAGAAACAAAAGCAATCTGATAAGGTGAATGCATGTTTCATTCTGAAAACAAAAGGGAAAAAAGTATTGGTGCAATACAAAAGCTTATACATGAAGAGTATGATACATATGCTTATACAAGAATTTCACCTAATTGGTAAAAGAAGGTTCCTATATAATTTATTATCTGTCATTAGAGACCTAGTTTAAACATGCTTATAAAGAAGTGTTTGTAGTAAGGAAATGATAAAAAAAAAATTAAAATTAATTTGGAAGACACGGCATGTTTAATCTAATAAAAGGTTTTCTTTTCTATTTCATGCTTTTGAAAAAAAAAAAAGTTATTTTCACCGTTGCCCACACAAATCCTAGAAAACAAAAACAAAAACAGAATTATTTATGAATAAAAATGAAATGGAAAATGAAAACATTTTCTCAAACCAAAAAGGCACGAAGGACCCTTCATCAATGAAAAAAGAGAAGAAAAAGAAAACATATAATTCTTCCCAATCAGTCAATACAGTATTGTCCAAATAATATCAATGGCGATCAATTAAGGTAATCCACATAAGTCAGTAAAGCAATCAATGGAGCAACAATGAAACTAAACATATTCAAGAATAGGAGTATTTATCATGCCTGGCAGCTGATATAATCTTTGCAACCAAGAAAAGCCACATTTACTGCAGATAACTTCGGTGGGGTAAGTATTGAAACTTTAGTAACAATTCCCAAGGAACCTTCACTTCCTACATCATCCGTAATTTAATTTACAATCAGACATTTTACTTGTTTTGAGATTCAACGTGTTGTTCACCCCATACCTATAAATAGATGTTTCAAATCATAGCCAGTATTATCTTTGCGCAATGTCTTAAGCATGTCAAGCACGGTACCATTTGCTAGAACAGCTTCAACACCTGTAGGGCAATCAAAAGCTTGCTTCAGAATGAATAGAGCACTAGCGAAAGAAAAAATGGACTGAGATGCCCCTAACTTCACAATATATTGAGAAATTCTGGTGCTTTGATACTTCAAAATGAAAATTGTTCCACCTTTCAACTGTATTCCATTCTACAAATGACTAAATCGATACAAAATCTAGCACTGATGCACTAACTTTAGAAGTATTCAGCTGATATACAAAAGTCAACACGGTAGTTATTTTCTTACCAAGTATATTTCCATGAAGGGATCCATAGCGGACAAGACGCAAACCACCAGCATTAGTTGAAACATTTCCACCGATCTGGCAACTCCCTTTTGCACCTAAGTCTAGTGGCATAATAAATCTGAATGAAAAGTGCAGACAGTTTAAATACAGAGAGCCTACATTAAAATTGTGAGTTTTAGAACTAATATGCGTATGGAAAGGGCACCTGATGATATAAAATGTTCAAGACATTAGTCATAACACCGCAGGTGCACTACATAGAACTTCAAGAAAAGAACAAACCAAAGAGCAAACCTTTTTCTAACATCAATATAATTTTTTAAGTGCAGAACCCAAACAGTTCTGTCTCAGAATTACTCATACACAATATGGAAGAAAAGAAGACCATTGTTAATTTTCTTCTAGAAATAGCAAGTATATAAGATTATCCAAATTTAAAGTAAAAAGCCTAAAGTTACAGTTAGATGAAATTGACCCAAATTACAATAACTTGATAAAATTAAAAGGATTACCCTTCATTGTCCAGGAATGAGATTATATTTTCCAATATGCACCCAGCTTCACATACCAATATTCCACTAACCTAAAGAAGACAATGGCAGAAACTTCAGAATTAAGTATACAAACCTGTCTTTTTAATGTTTGACATTGACTTTAATTCTAGGGAGATAATTAATAAAATTCTTATACAAATGGTTGTTGCAAGGTAACTAGCACAGTTATATGTTGTTTCCTCTTAAGAGGAGAAACTGCTGCATTGAAATGTGCTGCATATGGCCATTGTTAATGATGACTCACATGGCTTTGCTTTTATGCAGAAACGTTTTTTTTTTTTTAATGGTTACAAGCCAATTCTATCCAATATCCGAACACATTTATATTTTTACAAAACAAAAGACTGTAGGAAAGGGAGAGGCACTGAATTGTTGATATGGTTTAAGATAGATGGATTCTAGTTTTTAAATGACGCATATGCTATACAGTACTCAACAAAAATAACGTTCTCAAAACAAGTAACGCAAGAAGATACACACAGAGAGGAAAGAGGTAGTTTATAAGTCATAACAAATATGCCTTTCAAGCAGTAGATGGTCTACCTTGTCGAAAGATATGATCTTATTCATGGAACTAAGGCTGATAATGACCTGCAAAATCAGATTATAAGAAAGTTGTCAGTATTCACATAATAACGACTTTGTTTTCTAGTATATTCAAGGTTGACCCCTTGTCACGCAAGAGAATGAATCGAGGAGTATACTTCATCAAAGACGGGCACACTTCCTCCTACAAGACCAGTGTTTCCACCTTGGGGAACAACAGCCAAGCATCTGGAATTACAATATTTAAGAATCTGAGCAACCTGCAAAACGAAACACTCGAAAAAAAGAAGTAAACAAACCAAACTCCAAATGCTACTGCACCAAGTTCCTGAAGGGTAATTGTTCATTCTATACAATAGAGACAAAAAAAATAAATAAAAGAACCTCGTCAGTGGTCCTAGGCTGTAGGAGGAGCTTACTGGAGCCTTTGTATTTATGCATCCAATCAGTGTTTGAAGTGACAAGCCTGTCCTCATCCTGAACAACATTTTTACTACCCAATATACCCTCGAAGTATCTAACATCATCATCGTTAAACTTTGAGAATCTGGGGTTCCTTTGAACCAACCCCGCCAATGAACCATAGCATTTGCGCTGAATTCCAACACCCCATTGTTTGGTTTGAACGAAATTTCTTACAGGGTTGAAAAGGGACAAAAGTCGCCGATCCCCGAGAACGATATTGCGCTGTAAAAGCCCGTTTTTTTCATCAAAGCCCGAAATAAAGCGAGTAGACAACCCTGCAGAAGGGAGAAGAGGTGGGTTCCTTGAGCGGTGGGGGAAGCAGCGTAAGAGGAACTGAAGTGTGGCTCTGCTATTGTGCTTAGCCATTGTTTGGGGTTTGGTGGCTTGCGATGAACAACTGCACTTGAAAGGGTCAAAACAAGTTAGTTACGTTTAGCTACTATGAAACTGGAGTGAAAAAGATGACACCGACACCATGATGATGATGATTATGGGAAGTGAGGGTTGTGATAATGTTAATATAAATAAATAAATAAATAAGTAATATATATATATATATATATATATATATATATATATATATATATATATATATCTAATTTTAGAAAGACTTTTCTTTTACTTGCTATATTTTAATAAAATATATCAAGTTTTAAGTTAAAAAAATTTCCTATTAAAACAACATACTTTAAATTCAATTGATGGTTTAATAAATATATATATATATATATATATATATATATATATATATATATATTATTATTATTATTATATATTTTTTAAAAGGTAATTATTTTTTAAAATAAAAAATAATAACTACTAATAAAATAAAATAATTATTTTAGTTTAAAAAATATTTAAAAATTAAATTTGAAAAAAAATATAGACATAAAACATAAACCCTCTTTATATATAGATATGGATTCAAATGTTAAAATATTAATAGTAATAATTTTTATAAAGCATTGAATAAAATATTGAAACTTCAACTATACTTTTTAATTTTTTTTTATGATAATTGTGTTTGAATACTCCCTTTTTCTCTACAATAGAATGAAGAAGAGTCACTTGGAAATAAGAATTATTTGTTGATAATTACCTTTTTTTAACAATTATGTAACTATTTTTTTAACGATAAAAAAGTTATATTTAAATAGTGATAATATAAATATAAATAAAAATTTAAAATAAAATAATAAATTTAAGTATATGATGGATATAGAAAATAATAAACATGTTTAAGTATAATAAAGTGGATTCATCACAGTTCACAAACTACAACTGTTACTCCACCCACTCAGAACAAAAAAACAGGTAAAAATAATATATATATTTTTTTAAATATGTACAGTGACAATCTCTCGCTTGTAATTTAACATAGAATTGTATGGTTGAAATGGTTGGATTCTACCATCCAGATTATGTTGCCGCACAAATAGATAAACAAATATATAAATAAAAATGTAAATAATAGATAATCAAATAAATAAGAGATGTAAAATATAGATAAATAAAAGAATAATATTAATAAAGTCAACAACAACTGGAACTTAGAGTTTATAACCCTCTCTTCTATTAAATTAATAATATATATATATATATATATATATATATATACACTTAAGTAAAATATAATATTTAATAAGAAAATCACATTATAATTTATTTATAAATTAATAAATAAAATTTTTATTAATTTTTGTAATAATTAATTTTTAAATTTTATATTTAATTAGTTAATTAAATATACTCTTAGACTATACGAAAGTAAGCTCATATACAAAATAATACATGACTTTAAATATTATATTTATAAAACTATTTCTAACTATTGTTTGCATGTTGCAAAACTTAGGAAGCCATTATAAGTTGATTTTATTTTCGCTGACTTACATGTTTTCGTTAGTTTTACTTATAAATCAAACATAACAATAAGTTGATTTTATGTTCCTTATAACATATATTCTAATCTAACTCAAGTTTTATTGATTTTTTTTGAAGGATCTTATCCTTTTAAAAACTTATTCTCTCAAGACATCAACTATGTAAATTATGAGTTTGATTAGAATATACTATTCCTATTGATAGGGTGGAAAATAATGTAATGTTCTATATTAATAAAAATATAGAACATTAAAAATAGTAAATTACAATGTCTTTTTAAATAAATATATTTAAGTGATTTTTTCTTTCTTTAAAATATTTTCTTTATAAAACATGTTTCAGACAACCTCTTTTTTCAAATATGTTGATATCAACCTCTCTATTTGCCTTAAAGCACACATTTTTTTATATATGTTGAGTGCAAGATCAAGTTAGTTTGATTAACGATAATATTAAATAATTAAATTTGAATAAAATAGGTAATTACAGTCATATATATATTTTATGAATATTTGATTTAACACAATTTCTTTTAATATTTATAAATTTGTAGTTATATTTTAAATTTAATTTTTGATAAAATGTTTTTTTTTGAAATGTAAAAATAAACTATATAAAATCATAGTACATTATAACAATAATCATTATAATCACACATGTGGATTTTTGGATTAAAATATCATTATATATATATATTTTATTTATTCAAGACAAAAAATATTTTAAAAAATACTCACTATAATATTTGAATTATACTTGGTGATGGAATTAGGTAAATCAAGTCTAAGCGTTTTCTTTCTACACCTCCCTAATTGCTAACTGCACTTTTAAAGTTCTATGATGTTCCAATTGTTCTTCCTTAATAATCAACACGGAAAGTTTCCGGAAAATACATTTCTGAACTTAAAAGAAATACGAACTCACCTGTTTTTGGGTAAGAACAGTGCAGTG
Source organism: Vigna radiata var. radiata (assembly GCF_000741045.1). Taxonomy (NCBI): domain Eukaryota; kingdom Viridiplantae; phylum Streptophyta; class Magnoliopsida; order Fabales; family Fabaceae; genus Vigna; species Vigna radiata. Next base: position 6,024,233 of record NC_028361.1, on the reverse strand, counting down.
GTAGAAGTGGCGATTCAGCGGTGGGTGGCGGCGGCGATTCGCGACTCAGCGGAAGCAATGGTGGAGAGCAGCTCCCTCATGCAAACGCACAAAACCAGTAGTTAGAGTAAATTATAATTAAGGGTATTTTGATCTTTTTTGGGGGTGCAGTAGCAATTATGGGTGTGGGAAGCAAAACTCGTCTAATTAACCAATACAAATATATTATATTTCATTTTATGTTGTCTTCATATTCTTTAAAGAAAATGTATTTTCCCTAAACTGTTCATAATTAATAAACATTTTTCAGTAAGAAATACTTTCTCCGTCCTAAATGATTCAAGCTTTGAGTTTTTTCAGACGGGTAATAACATTAAATATATTATTATTTTTTAAATAATTTACTGAAATATTTGTATCCTCCGTAATTGCATTACTTGTATTTAGATATGGCATAGATTAATCTGGGAGAGAAACAGAGAGCAATTAATTTATAGATAAATAAGAAATTAAAAGTTAAATCTTCATGGAAAAATGACAAGATTAGTGAATCAGAATTTTTTCAAAATCTAAAATTGCATATGAAACCAGAGAAGTAACAAATATAAAGATCGAAGCAGAAAACATCTTTCTCTTTTTCATTAATATAAGAGAATATGAGTAGTTGTAAATTATATAATCATTATTCTATTTTTAAATATAGTTTAATTTTGCGAGGAATAATGAAGGGAAAAATGATTAATTATAAATATAATGGCAAGACAATGTTAAACACGTTTTAAGATAATTTTAAATAGTATATGAAATCTAATATCACATTTTCATGGTTTTGGATGATAGGGCGAAAAATGAAAATGGAAATGGTTTTGTGACCGCAAGGACCCTATCCGACCCAATAACAGGGCGAATTCAGCAGAGAACCCAACTGAGAGTGAAAGAGAGAAATGGCTTCTTCACTATCCTCCGTCATCAACCAACCTCACATAGCTCAGCGCTTCAAACTTCATCGCCCATCTTCTTTTGCCACTTTCACAATCTTCCACCACAAACGCAAACACAAACACCAGTACAATGTTTTTTCTCCACACCCATATACATCTTCGCCACGCTCTCGCCCTCTCAATCTCATCATCGCTTCCAGAACCTTCTCTCATTCCACCACTCTCCGCCACCATTTCATCCCTCAAGCCACGCTCACTGCTTCCGAAGCTCAACCCCGGTGAGTTTTTTTGATGCGATTGCAAACAGCGCCACCACTTTATCTTGTTTTTTTATATCATTATTTCTGGAATTTTATTTTATTTTGTTTGATGGGTATTTTGGATTCACTTCAGTTTCGATGAATTGAATGAAAAGACGATTTTTTTTTTTTCATTTTTAATATTACTAGTCGTCACCTGGGGAAGAATGACATGAGAATGTTCATGGGAAAGACGCGATTTTTGTCCCTTATCATCTTTGCAGAATTGCAAATTTTAGATTGGATGGATTGGGGTTTAGGGATGAAATCTATTTACTCGTTATTTGTTTTTTTGTGTGGGTAGCCTTGTGCCTGATGCTGAAGTTCCTCCCACTGGTCGAATATATCATGAGACTTATGGATGTCAAATGAACGTTAATGATATGGAGATCGTTCTTTCTATAATGAAAAAAGCCGGTTACAGTGAAGTTGTGAGTGTTCCCGAGAGTGCAGAAATAATATTCATCAATACCTGTGCCATTAGAGAAAACGCAGAACAGAAAGTATGGCAGAGGCTTAATTACTTTTGGTTTCTTAAGAGGCATTGGAAGAGCAATGTTGCTACTGGAAGAGCAGAGTCTCTGCGCCCTCCCAAAGTAGTGGTTTTGGGATGTATGGCTGAGAGGTTAAAGGAGAAGATACTTGATTCAGATAAAATGGTTGATGTGGTATGCGGGCCTGATGCTTATAGGGATTTGCCGCGCTTACTTGAGGAGGTTGACTATGGTCAGAAAGGGATCAATACTCTCCTTTCACTTGAGGAGACTTATGCTGATATTAATCCTGTTAGAATCTCCAAGAACTCGGTTACTGCATTTGTCTCAGTGATGAGAGGTTGCAATAATATGTGCTCGTTTTGTATTGTTCCTTTCACCAGAGGCAGAGAGAGGTCACGTCCGGTGGAGTCCATTGTGAGAGAGGTAGCGGAGCTTTCGAAAGAGGGTGTTAAGGAGGTAACGCTTCTTGGGCAAAATGTGAACAGCTACAACGATGCATCTGGGAGTGAGAGAGAGGTTGAATCGGGGTCCAATTGGCAACTTAGTGAAGGGTTTTCTAGTATGGCTAAGGTAAAAAAAATGGGCTTAAGATTTTCTGATCTACTGGATCGATTGTCGTCAGAATTTCCTGAGATTCGATTCAGATTCACTTCTCCACACCCTAAGGATTTTCCAGATGAGTTGCTTTATCTAATGCGAGACAGACATAATATATGCAAACTGATACATTTACCTGCACAAACTGGAAGTAGCAAAGTGCTGGAGAGAATGAGAAGAGGATATACCCGAGAGGCTTACTTGGAACTTGTACAAAAGATCCGGAGTATTATTCCAGATGTGGCTTTGAGCAGTGATTTCATTTGTGGTAATATGTTTTATTTTTTTTAATTTATTTTCCCTGCCTTTTTTTTTTTTTTACTTTCTTTTGTTATTCATTAATTTGACCATTTACAATTGGAGAACCTTAATTTCAGCAGATGAGTGCTAGAGTTTCTCATTTATAGTTCCTTTCATTTTATAATCTTGTTGTATTTGATGATCTTTTATTCTTAGGAAATCTAGTTTATTTTCTCTAGCACTTCAGCTTCAGAATACACAAATTACTCGAATTTTTATAAACCCATCTGGTGTTCATCTTCGGGAGTTGTAAAATTTGCACCTCTCATATAATTGAGCATTCCTTCAATAGTTTGTTCTTAACAAAATGAAAGGAGCTAATAAATCTTTATTTGCAAACTTTTGCCAATTTATTGTTGTTTTTGAGAAGTAGCATTTTTGTTCATTTACCCATTTTAAAATTTTTTCCTATAGTGCATTGGGAACTTGCACTATTTGCCACAATATTCTGTCAAATTGGGGAGTAGCTTTGTTTGTGTTAGAATACACAATTTACTCGTTGTTTTCATAAGCCCATCTAGTGTTCATCTGCTAGAGGTGTATTAAAATGTAATGTTATTTTATTATTATTATTTCTTTTGTATGTACCCAGCTTTAGGGTAGGGTTTAAGGTAAGTGTTTTACCTTATTTTGTAACTACTACATTTACATCAATAAAAACACAACAATGTAGGTTAAACACAGTACTTTCCCTCCATCTTATTGATTCAAGTAGGTGTCGCAGTGGGTACAATTGTGCTCTGTCTTGTCCTTCATTGTTGTTGGTAATGTTTGCCATTGTCACAGGCATCATCATTGACATCACCATTGTTCTCTGTCACCATCATCGCCATCTTCATTCCATTGGAAGTTAGGCTTAGGTTTGCCTCAAGGAGCACAACTCATTATCCATATTTATGTCTTCAATGAAATTAAGAACCAATTTGAGAATACAATTAAAATTATTGTAAGTGACAAAGCTAAGGAAATTCTTCTGTTGTGTTTCATTCATTCTTGTCTTAAGGAATTTTACATCAGTCCACAACAAAATGGTATAGTAGGGAAGCTAGCTTGAGTTCTACCTCAAACACTCTTTCTTCTTCTGATCAAGAGGACAAGGAAATGGCATGAAATCAAAATGAAAGACAAGATAGAGGTCGACAGACTTTGGAGGATTATGCTTCGGTTTCAATACCTTCTAATTTTAATAGTATAGCCCGACCCGTGGTTAATGCTGCTTATATGGAAATGAAGTCAGCTTTGATTCATCTTGTCCAAAGTAATCAATTCAATGGTTTGTCACATGAAAATCCTTATACCCATTTGGCCAATTTTCTAGAGTTTTGCAATACGGTAAAAATTCTTCATGTGCGAGATGAGGAAATAAGACTTAGCCTTTTTCCCTTCTCTTTGGCTGGCAATGCCAAACTCTGGTTAAATTCTTTTTCAGAAGGGAGTCTAACTGTTTGGGAGGATGTTTTAGCAAAATTCCTGCATAAGTATTTTCTTCAATCTAAAATCAATAAGGGAAAACAAGAGATCTCATCTTTTCAACAAGAACCGGATGAGTCATGGAGCCAAACTTGGGATAGATTTAAGGGTTTGTTAAGAAAGAAAACCTATACATGGGTTTGATATCCCTACTCAACTTAACCTTTTCCTAGGAGGATTGAAATCTCATACAAAATTAATGCTAGATGCCTTAGTTGGAAGTAATATTAGTTGGAAGACACCTGATGAAGGCCATGAATTAATTGAAAATATGGCTTCTCGTGATAATGATGTGCAAAGTGAGAGAAGTCAAACTCAAAAGAAAGGTATGTTTGAGCTTCAATCCCAAGATGCATTATTGGCTTAGAATAAGATAATGACTCAACAGTTGGAGTCATTATGAAGAAACTTTCCCAACTACCAAAAGAACTTAAAAATGTATCTCAGGCTCAACATCAATTAGTTGTGCAAGGTTGTGAATTATGTGGTTGTGATCACCCAAATGGACAATGTGTTGTTCAATCAAATACTAAGGAAAAGGTGAATTATGTGGGAAATCAAGGTCGTCAAGGCAATTATGGTAATTATAATCAAAGAAGAAAATATGGTGTTGAATTATGACCAGATCAAGTTCATATCTAAAATTGCATCTGACAAGTTCCACAAAAATTTGATGAGAAAGGCCCTCCTACCTGAAAGGAGGATCCAATTGAAGCCTGGAGGATATGATAACATTCAACCAGAGCTAGAAAGGAGACGATGGCATCATGTTTTAGCATGCTTACCTAATGACATTGATGAAGTCTTGGTTAAGGAATTCTATGCAAATGCATTTGACCCTGAGGGATCACAACCAAGGGTTTCTAAGGTCAAGGGAACACTTCTCCGCTTTGGTCGAAGAACTTTGAATGTAATTTTGCGGATACCTACCTCCACTCCTTGTCCTCTGGGGACCTTTATGTCTGGCCAACACACAACTATGCATGTTTTGAGCGAAAATCTCAACTGCTGTCTTCTAACTTACTCCATTCGCTCAACGCATAGTAATGGTCCGCTGAGCGACAATTCTTCATGGTGGTTGAGCGAATGATTGTTGGCACTTAGCGAAAGGGAGCTGATAGCACTCAAAGTAATGTACAATTTACTACACAATTTTCCTACTTCCTATTACAACTTTTTCTATGAGGAATACATTAATTCATGAATAAATACAAATTTGAACTAATTAATAAGTATGAAAACATGTATTTTTCATACTTATCAATAGACAAACAATAGACATCTTATTGAAAATGCATGCTCTCTAATGTTGGATACAACGTTCCTACATTGGGGAGATGTAGTCCTCATTGTTTGTGTCTTAATCAAAAGGATGACTTCTTCCTATCTTGAATATAAAGTTCCTCGATCTATAATTTTCCAAATGATCATCTATATCATGTCTCTCCACCTATATTTGGATATACTTATTTTTTCATACTATCTCTTTGGGTCTTGAAAAGCTTATTGCAAAAGCTATAGAGTATGTCTTTTTAGGATGTTCTTGCCTTCAAAAAAGGTATAAATGTTATTCTCCCTTTACCAAAAGGTATTATATGTTTGCTGCAATTACCTTCTTTGAGGACTCACCTTTTTCCTTGTTCCCCATGGAACATTTTTCATCTGTTCAATAAGTCCTTCCTTTACCACCACGTGATTTGGTGATTATTTTTGTTCCTCTCAAACTCAAACATAGGGTGTCAAAGGACATTGTTCCACCACCTCTTCTTACCTACTAGCGTAAATAACTCCTTCATCCTTGCTTCAATATTCTCGTGATTTAATTCCTCCACCACTATATTCCCATTCCATGGATCCTTCACCTTGATCGTCTTCTCTTGACTCTAATCATGTTTGGCCTATTTCTCTTAGAAAAGGTATTCGATTTACTTATAATTCATATCCTATTTATAATTTTTGAAGTTATTTTTGTTTGTCTCCTTATTGCTCCTTCGTTTTCCCCTTGTCTGCCATTACTCTTATGAGCAATGAAGTTGTATTGTGATAATCATACTGCTCTTATATAGCTCTCAATCCAATGTTTTGTGGGAGAACTAAATATATAAAGATTGACTATCATTTCATTGGAGAGAAGTTGTTGTCTTGGGATATTATTACTAAACTTGTCAATTCTAATTAACAACTTGTAGACATTCTAACTAAATCTCTAAGGAGACTTAGGATTCGGTTTATATGTTACAATGTGCATATGATCTATATGTTTCAACTCGAGGGAGATTGTTAAAATGTAATGTTATTTTATTATTATTTCTTTTGTATGTACTCAATTTTGGGGTTAGGATCTGAGGTAAATGCCTTTGCATATTTTTTAACTATTATATATACATACTGTTAGGTTCCTAGGGACTCACTCAAAAGATAGAAACAGTAAAGAAAGAATGGGTTTGTACTATTATTCACTGTGAAAGAATCTTCTTTTTAAAAGAATGGGATTGGGAGCATAACCTCCCTGTTGANGGCATAACCCCTCTCTACAAGCTAATTGCCTGACTTTACACAAAAATACACGATGATCCCCCTTGACACAAACCGGGTCTTATTTATAGACTTCCTCCCCTTCTAGTCTAACCCATTAAGTCCTTTCCCATGTATCCTATCAGATACATTAATAAAAAGCACAACAGTGTAGGTTGAATACAGTGCTTTTCCTCAATCTTATTTATTCAAGTAGGTGTAACTAATTATTGAACACTTATTGAATAATTTTTCTCAACAAAATAAATGGGACAGGTAAAATCTTTATTTGCAAACATCATGACCGAATTCTGTGTTATTGAGTAGTGTCATACCACCTGTACACGGTATATCTTACTTTTTGGAATTGTTGATGGTGTTTCGCATGGTTGTTTATCCTATGAAATTGTTAAAAGAATACTGCAGGAAATTATTGAAAGGAATTTATGGTTTCTTCTTGAGAACTTGGTTTTACAATTGTGCCTACGCCGTTGTGTGATCCATGTAGCCGACCTTACTCTATTAAATACGGCTGATGTTGCTGTTGTATTACTCATGCTATATGAACGATGCACTCATGGATCGTTTAATTATGTAGTTGTAGTTCTGAAAACCTAGTTATTATCCTGTACTTTTTTCTTTACCACTTATATTCAACTGCATAAGAAACTAGCCTCTGATTGTGATAATTTTGCAATTTAAACAGGATTTTGTGGAGAAACAGAGGAGGAACACTCTGAGACGTTGACTCTGGTAAATGCTGTTAGTTATGATATGGCATTCATGTTTGCTTATAGCATGAGGGAGAAAACTCATGCCCACAGAAATTATGTTGATGATGTTCCTGAGGAAGTTAAACAGAGGAGGCTGGCTGAACTAATTGAGACTTTCCGCGAGAGCACAGGGAAGTGTTTTGACTCTCAGATTGGAACCACACAGCTTGTGTTAGTGGAAGGACCCAATAAAAGAGCTCCACATACTGAGCTTATGGGCAAGAGTGACAAGGGTCATCGTGTGTTGTTTCTCAACATGCCAATCACAGATAGGGAAGACGTTAATACAAAGCGAAATCCTGTGGTTGGTGATTATGTTGAAGTCCGCATAACAAGATCTACTAGGGCATCACTCTTTGGTGAAGCACTTGCTATAACTAAACTAACCTCATTTTACCATAATCTGGATAAAGAAGCTGTTGCATGCAGCATGTAGAACCTTCTAGCTTAAATAGCATGACAATTTTTTTATACAGTTCTTCATTAATTGCTTTTTCCCTTGTTTCACTCCTTACACAACATGGCAACACATTTCATAGAAGACACTGCAAGGGACTGAGGTTTTACATTCAGTAGCGACATATCAGCTGGATCACGATCATGTATTCTTTCTTCATCCTCTCTTCACATTAAAAGGTTCGACTCTGTATTAAAATATACACTATGGATTATCCTATTTATCATGGCAGTTTGGCTCTGTTATGTTTTGGAGCTGCATTGGGAAAGTGATTTAATTGAAAATTTACATTGTAACTCCATTCTTTATTTTTTTTTTCATAAATACGTTAGTTAATCATCGTAGGTTGGACGAAAAGTAATATGAAATTTATGTTATTTTTGTTTTATTTTATATTTATTTATTTAGCTCATAATGATAGTTTTTAAAAAGAATTATTTTTATAGAGTAATTTAACAAGATAATATTTTATGATTGCGAAATTATGTTTAGATTATTTTATTTATGGGTTTGATTGGTGAATGTATGAATAATAATACTATTGGCACCGACAGGGTTCATTCTGCTAGAGCAGCAGCAGCTTAGATTGAGTCCAATAATAACAGTGAAATGCAGCAAACTAACTGGTACAAAAACCTAACTTTCCCCCTCCGTTCACATGCAATAAACGGAGCACTTGTTTTTAGCAACCTTAACCTTCCATACACGTTACTTTCTTTGGAGTGGGAAAATCAGAAAACAAAAAGGCAAAAGAGACTGAAAAATCATACTGTTTTCATTAAAAATTAAACTTTTTTAATGAATCCACTGATAGGATAGAATGAAAAAAATTAAATTAATTGAGAAATATAATAAACTATCAGAGTATTCTTATTTAAAATTTAATAAAGTATAAATGAAACTAAAATATAAGTAATTATTTTATGACATTAACAATAATTTCAAAATTGTATTTTGTTTCTTTTAATAATGGTTTAATACCTATTTTGGTCCTTCCTTTGGGAGGGTTTGTTCAAATTGGTCCCTCCTTTTTTAAAAAGTTCACTTAAGTCCTACATTTCGCAAAAAGTGTTCAAGTTGGTCCTTTTTGGTTACGACGTTAAGTTTCTTAACGGCACAGCTGCCAGGTGGCTAATATGTGACTACGTGTAACGTTCTGCTTTGCTACAGGTTTAAAAAATAAAATAAATTGTGACGTGGAATATTGGAAATAGGGTTAAATTAGAAATTACAATTAGGGTTAGATTAGAAATTGGAATTAGGGTTAAAAATTTGAATTAGGGTTAAATTAGTTTGGGGTAAAAATTTCGAATATGATTGGGAAAATGAGAAATTGAAGAGAACATTGTTTAGGGTTCATACCATCGTCTTCGTCCATCAGCGCTGTAGGAGGTGGTTTCGTCAAGGTTCTTGATTCGTCAAGGTTCGTGATTCGTCAAGGAGGTTGTGTCGTTCGTCATCGTTGAGGTTAGTTTTGTTACTTACTCATTTCAATATTAAGTGTTTGTGGTGTGGATGATTAAAATATGATTATGTTTGTGTTATTGATGGTTAAAATATAATTATGTTTGTGTTATTGATGCTTAAAATATGATTGTGTTTGTCCTGTTCATGGTTAAAATACGATTTCATTTTTATCGTTTTCGTTGTTGAATGGGGTCCCCTGTTGGGTGTTGAAATTGGTCCCCTGTTGGGTGTTGAAAGTGGTCCCTGTTTGTTGTTAATTTGGTCCCATGGGTCTTAATTTATGAAAGTGGTCTCCCTTTTCATTTGCAGGGTAGGGTTTGGGATGGGTGACGATAGGTTTAAGGTCGTGGTCCACCACGGTGGGACCTTAGTAAAGGACGTGTGTCCTTTTCAGTATATAGGTGGGCATATATCATGTTGGGACATTGACCCCGACACATGGAGTTATTTTGGAGTTGTTGCTTCAATGAAAGAAATGGGTTACATGGAAGTAGAGGAGTTAGTTTACAGCATTGATAATGTTTTACATGGCCTGTGTGACAATAGTGGAGCTATGAATATGATGGAAGTAGCTAGATGTTTGGGGAAAGTGCACTTATTTGTCGTGCATAAAGTTAGTGAACCAGAGGTTGTGGAAATTGAGAATGAGAAAGAGAATGACATCCTTTACCTTTGCCAAGGGCCTGCAGAGAGTGGTGGGGGTAATGGGTTTGAGGCAGTTGAGGTGGACAAAGTTGGTGCAGTTGATGTTGATGAAGTTGGTGCAGTTGAGGTTCATGAAGTGGGTGCAGTGGAGGTTGATGAAGTGGAGGTGGAGGTGGAGGCAGTGGAGGAAGTGGAGGAAGTGGAGGTGGAGGTGGAGGCAGTGAAGGAAGTGGAGGAAGTGGAGGTGGAGGTGGAGGCAGTGGAGGAAGTTGAGGTGGAGGTGGAGGCAGTGGAGGAAGTTGAGGTGGAGGCAGTGGGTGCAGTGGAGGCTNAGGAAATGGGTGCAGTGGACGTTGAGGANGAAGTAGAAAACAGTAGTGAGGAGNAAGTGGAAGTGGATACTTGGGAGTCTTTGGATGAAGTAGAAAACATTAGTGAGGTTAGTGGNGAAGATCACATGGTGGAAGATATTGGAAGGGGGTTGTCTGATGATGATTCGGAGTNAGAACAGTTGTTAACTCCAGAAGGTAGTGAAGGTAGTGGTAGTGAGGAGGATGACAATGCTGCCAAACCAAGTCCATGTCCGTTTCCTAAATTTGGAAAGCAAAAGTCAATGGTAGACTACAAATGGGAAGTTGGTACTATTTTTAATGATAAAGAGGATTTTAAGGAAGCAATTAGAAACTATGCTATTCATACTGGGAGGGATCTTAAGTTTGTAAAGAATGATAAGCGTAGGGTTCGGGTGAGATGCATGGATGCGCAAAAAAAGTGTCCATGGGTAGCTTACTTAGGATATTTGTCATCAAGAAAGATTTGGCAATTAAGGAAGATTGTTGATACCCATGCTTGCAGCAGACAACTAAACATAAAAATGATGAATAGTAAATGGTTGAGTCATGAAGTAGATAAGGTGTTGCATGATAATCCAACTATAAAGGTACAAGATATACGTAATAAAACACTTAGGAAATGGAACACCAAGGTCTCAATTTCCAAAGCAAGAAGGGTCAAGTTAATGGCAACAATTGAACGTGAAGGAGACTTTAAAGAGCAATTTAGAAGGATTCATGACTATGGACATGAGGTCTTGAGAAGTAACCCAGGTTCAACTGTTAAGATTAAAGTGAACAGTGATAATGGTGAGGCCATTTTTGAAAGAATTTANGTATGTTTGGATGCATGTAAGAAGAGTTTTGCAAGTTGCAGGCCCATCATATTTTTAGATGGTTGTTTTTTGAAAGGNNTATATAAGGGAGAGTTGCTAACAGCAGTTGGTAGGGACCCAAATGACCAAATGCTTCCCATAGCATATGCAGTAGTTGAAGTTGAAAATAAAGATAGTTGGAGTTGGTTTTTGCAATTATTGATTGAAGACCTTGGTGGTAATCAAATATGTNGAGCATGCANGTGGATGTCTGACCAACAAAAGGTACANGCACTACTTACAAAATTTCCTTTTTTTGCAGTTTATGCTTCATGTATGTATGTTTCATTATAATTGGTGTTGTTGTCAGGGGTTGGTACATGCTATTGAAGANCTTTTGCCTAAGGCAGAACAAAGATTCTGCATAAGGCACCTGTATGCTAACTTTAGGAAGCAATTCAGTGGTCAAATATTGAAGAATTTGATGTGGAGTGCTGCAACAAACACGTACCCCCAGGCTTGGGAGAGAAAGATGCTGAAGATGAGAGCAGTGAATGAGGAAGCTTATAAATACCTCATAGGTATTCCACCAAGGTACGTATGATAAATACCTCATCCCTGTGACATGCACATTGTAATACGTCATGTATGATGACCCAGTTTCTTCCTTCTTCTGGTCTAGGTTTTGGTCAAGATCTAGATTCACATCTCAAGCAAGTTGTGATAGTCTAGATAACAACATCAGTGAAGGTTTCAACAGTGTCCTCATTCATGCTAGAGGAAAACCAATAATCACATTGCTGGAAGATATTAGAGTTTATTTGATGAAAAGGTGGGCCACGAACNGAATGAAGGTGGCNTCTATGGATTTCAATGTTTGCCCAAAGATNAAGAAGAGATTATTAAAGGAATCTAAGTTGTCTAGATATTGGATTCCAAGGTAATATTCTTCTTCTGTCTTATTTATGTTTACTTTCAATTTTTTAACATAGTTATTTATGTTTATTTGTTTCAGCTGGTCTGCAAGGAGGATTTTTGAGGTTAGGCATGTGTCAGCTGTTGGGAACAAGTTCACAGTGGACTTGGATGCTCGTGAATGTAGCTGCAGGCAGTGGATGATCAGTGACATCCCATGTTGCCATGCAGTATCAGCAATGCAGTTTATAAATTTACAACCAGACACTTTTATACCAATTTGGTTCATGAAATCCATATACGAAGAGACTTATGCATCCATCATTTATCCTGTGAATGACCACCTCCTATGGGAAAAAACAAACTTCCCTGATATAATGCCACCAGTAAAGAGGAAGATGCCTGGGAGGCCAAAGAAGAAAAGAAGATTGGACCCATGGGAGCTAACCAAGGATGGAACCCAGATGCCTGTTGGTGGGCATAGAAAGAAATGTAGCATCTATCGTCAATTTGGGCACAACAAAAAAATATGTCCTCTACGTCCACCCACCATAGAACCAACAGAACCAGCAAGTGACCAACCTCCTCAGCCACAAGAAGCACCAAGTGACCAACCTACCCAGCCACAAGAACCACCAAGTGACCAACCAACTCAGCCTCCAGTACCAACACAAGATTCCATGACAGAACCAACTCCACCAATACTAAGGAAAAAGTTAACAGTTAGAAGAAACGTTGCATAGATTGAACTCTCTTTCTTTATTGAGAGTGTGTAAGACAGTAGCTAAGTTGTTATGTATGTTATTTGAAGTTAGACATTTTATCTTTCATATTTGAATTTGGACATGTTATGTATGAATTTGGTGATATTGTGTATGGCAGTATCTTTCTTTGAATTTAAACATGTTTGACTGGATGTACTGAATATTATGTGTCAAACTGCTGTTTGAATGTTCTTTTAGGTTTAGGTTTTCTTACCATGCACTGGAATTATGTTCAATTTAAGGGACCATTATGCACAATTTTTAACTAAAAGGGGGACCGAAATGAATAATTTTAACCAAAAGTAAGGACCAAAATGCACAACTTAAAACGAAACTGAGGACTATTACGAATTTCATTCAACTAACCCAGATGGTTCAAGTTATATTATAACACCAACTCATAATACACAAACACAACATTGATTCCAGATTGCCCACCTAACATCAACCTAAGGGCACTCAAAACATTACATCATGAACTCAAAATACATGAACACAACATAAATTGCACATTGGTCACCTAACATCAACCTAAACAAAGCCCCAATATGATGATGTTAAGCACAATAACAACAACCCCAACTCCAACTACGAACTTCATCTTTCTCTGCAACTCTTTCACAACACTTTCCATATCAGTGGTCCTTTTGTTGCTTTGCCTCACATTTGTACCATCTCTATCATCACCGTTCTCTTCACCAAACCACTTGAAAATGTTACATGACATCCCACTTGTAAATGCACCCTATTACTCACAAAAAACACAAAAAACTGTCAACATAGGAAATCAATTAAACATAAAAGTGACTTTGCTATTACAAAAACCTTATAATGACGACATGCCCAAAATTGCCTCCCAGCATTCCTTGCAGTTTTCGCAACTTTCAGTACAGCAAAATCACCACAGTAGCAAATAGGGGTTATCCCAACACCCCTCGAAACAGCACCCTGTGATGAACGCGAAGCTCCTTTGCCCGTTGTCTTCGAACAAGAACAACCACTTTGTGAAGAAGCCATTCAAAACTCTAAACCCTAACCTTTTGACTGTCCAAAACTCTGGAGCAAATGACCACAAACCCTAACCATGGCTTTTAAACTTGGGAACAATAACCATCAATCACTATAACAGGATGGTTAACTTAATCACACACCAAAAATTACCCCTAAATCCTTCTCTAATCCAACCTTAATTATATACATTTCCACGTAATCATTATATATTTTTTAAAAACAGTTAACAATGCCAAATCAGCAGATGTTAGCCACCTGGCAGCTGTGCCGTTAAGAAAGTTAACGCCGTTAGCAAAAAGGACCACTTTGAACAGTTTTTGCAAAAGGTAGGACTTAAGTGAACTTTTGAAAAAAGAAGGGACCACTTTGAACAAACTCTCCCAAATGAGGGACCAAAATAGGTATTAAACCTTTACTAATTAATTATAAAATATACACTATTTTCTCATCTATCAATTTTTAAAAAATAAAATATGATAAAAAAATTATAATTTAATTGATTGAAATTAATGTCTTTTAAAAATTGAGTAACAAATATTAAGATAATTTTCTTTTACAAAATATTAGAACTTAAAATATTTTATTTATTATTGTAATTGTAAAATATATACTGTTGCGTACATACTAAAATGACCTGTCATCCAAATTTGGAAAACCCATTCATTAGTAGCATTCAAAATCAATTAATGATCTAGTTAATTTAAATAGATTAATAATCAAGTTTAAGTCAAATAAATTATCAATCAAAATTTCATGTAGAAAACTGCAAATACAAATTGACTTTAAAATCGAAACGATATATCTAATCGATTGAAGAACAACTTAATTAGAGCATGTGACTAAAAAAATTGTTCTAATTTGATCCTACATCCTAAACAATAAATATTATATATTATATTGTAATAAAAAAGTGTAATAATCATAATTGGCTATCTTTACTTACAATATAATAAGTATGCTTATTTAAATATATATAATTGGGGTGTAATAGTGTTAAAAAGATATGATTATGTTATATTCATTAGTATTTATAATATAATCCATTGTATTTTTTAATGTTTATTTTTATTTTTAATTTTGTTAGATTTTTGTGAAAAGTGAATTGTAAATTTTATCTTGTTTTTATATTTTAATGTTATTTTTTATATTGTTTGTGTATCGAAACAAATGTATTTTTGTTAACATGAGTAGTCGAATAAATTGCTTTAAACTATTTTTCAATTATATAATCACATAATTATACAATCTTTGAATCTCTTCCATTGTTGTATATGTTTGATTCTTCATGAATGCTTCTTACTAAAAGATTGCCAAGGAACGTTTTTTATTTGTGTCTCTCACATTTTGTTTTTCATACCGTTCTCTTTGAGTGTCCCGGTGTGACAGTTTGTAGTGTTGGAAGCAAAAAGAGAATAGGTGTTGAGTTTTGAAAACTGAAGGTGTCTGGTCAAAAGTGTTTGAAAGAAAAGAGTGGAAAGAGAGTAGTAGTTTTTTTGTTTAATAATTGTGCATCAGAAAATAGGAGAGTGATGGTTGTGAAGACTGTAGCACTGAGGACGATGCAGACTAGACGAAAGCACCTTCACTTTTAACTCCATAATAGAAAAAAAGTGGAACAAGGAAAAGACGTTAACGACTTCGGCACCCTTTTTCAATTGCCTGCACAACCTTTTTTCTCTCTTCCAGCTTATCACTCCCGCTTCCATACCTTCCTCAAAAACACTGTAATACTCTACACATTATGACAATTTTGTGACTTCATCCTTGTTACTTTTCTGTCGTGCTTTGACAGGTAAAAACAAACAAGTGAAATGCATGCTGCATTTTTGTTTCAGTAATTATACATAGACAACATTTTTTTGACAACATTCGAACATCATTATTGTGTGATTGATCCAAATGACACAATGACACTACCATAGACCAATCACACAATAACACGTATGATAATATTTTAAAAAAATGTTGTCTAAGCATCTTTATTCTTTTTCTTTTCTGCGGTGTCATAATGTGCATCTGCCAGCACCATCTGATATACGATTAGACGTTTCAGTATCACTCCTTTTTACATTCTTTCAACTCTTGTTACTATCCCATTCCAAACCATAATCAACTGGTTACATATGCACCTTATGCAGGGTTTCGTTTCAGGGTTTTTTAGACTATTTTTTTATGTTTCTTCCTTCTGGTTTTACAAGTATATAATAATTTCTCTTTCCAAAGTCATTCAACCTCTTCTTCCCAAACGTCCCAAGTAACTCTCACACTGCTTATTATTTATTATTATGAATCAGAACAGGGTTTAATTTATTCAAATTATAGTTTTATTCATTTCTTATATCTAAGGTAAAATATCTTAGTCTATAATAAAAACTTGAAACAATTTGACTCAATTAAAATATTTTAAATTTTCACCACTAAAATATATAACATGTCACCAAATTAACATCTCCAAATTCAAATAATTTAAATGTACTATAATTATATACAATTTTAGCATAAAATCCAATATTGTGTCTACGTCATATTCACATTATAATTATTTACTCAAAAGTATCATCAACACCATAAGATTTTCTCTGGTTAAAATTTGTTTAAATATAAAGCTAAACTTCCAATTTTTCTTATAAAATATCTATTTTTGTCTTAAAACTTAGAAGAACCACTTATTATGCTCTTAATTCACATGTAAGAGTGTTTATTGGTTTGTAGTTACCCAATATCCAATCAAATATATTAGATTGAGTTTTAGTTATGATTAGTTAAATCCAATTCAACCCCAACTAACTAACTTTTATACAAGTTGAGTAGTGAGTTTAGTATCGGTGAACAAGATCCATTCAATACTTATTTTTGTACTTTTATTATCAATAAATATTGTGTTTATTTTCTTTTTATGTCTTGAATTAATTTAAATAAATTAATTTTTACAGATATTTTTTTAATCATATTGATATTTAAAAGTTAAATTTTTAACAAAAGAAAAAGTTTTTCAAAATTTTGACCAATCCAGTTCAACTTGTTCAAGAGTAGGTTATCTTTCATCAGGTTTAACACACACACTTTTTAATGGGTTGGAGGATTTGCCCAAATTCTATCCAAACCTAACGCACTCCATTCATGTTAAATTTTTCAATACCAAAAAAAAAAGACAAAAAGAAACTTATTCCAAAATAAATTACGATCAAACAAGGTTATTTTATTATTCACCATAATTTTTAAAGTGAGCTTTGATCTTAAAAAACGTAACATATATCCTTCATAGACATAAAGAAAAAATATTTTAAAAATATTTTAATTTGTTTGAAATGAAATTGGAATAGATAATTTATTTTCTATTTATAGTTTTTATATTTAAAGAGTAAAATATTCATACTTTATCTTGAATATATCACTTATATTCCTTACTGAACTCTTATATTCTTCTCTCATACTACTTAAAACATATAATTAATACATTAGTATAGACAATAAAAAAAAATTATCCACATTATACTTACCGGGAATGAATAAAAAAAATTATAAAGAATAGTTTAATTACTAATGAGGTCTTGATTAAAATTTTCTTTTAAATTTTATTACATTACAAAGTTTTGTGTGAATACCTAAAAATATAATTTTAGAAAGTGGTGGTGGATTAAAAATAGTGAAACTCGATTATTTTAATATCAAATTTTTTTAATATAAATAAATTTGTTATAAAGAGTTTCATTATTTTAAAATATACTATTTGCTTACAAACTATTTTTATAGAATTATCTGACTTCTCTCTAATAGTTCTTGATATATGTGATAAAAGTAGCAAGAAGTCTTAGTATCGATACTTCTAGCATAGTCTAAGATGTGGTACATACTAATTTTGTGAGTGTGGTAAGATGAAATTTATTGACAATAGTTCTGCATAACAGTAAAGACATCACAAGTGCACATAACTTGATATTTATAATAAATTTTGATAGTCCAGTCTAAATTAAAAATATTATTAGAATGTTTGAATTATTTTGTATGAAAAACATATATATATTTTGTTTGAATTTTATATATATATATATATATATATATATATATATATATATATATATATATATATATATATATAAAGTTTTGTAATAATCACCATGAGCTTAATGAAATGTCATGGTTATTAAAAAACAATTAAGCTAATGTGTAAAATAAAAAGTTTGGTGTCAATTTTCTCTTATTCATAGTTTGACAATCTTTCTAACATGAATATTTTCTGTATAAAATAATAGATAATAAAATTATATATATATATATATATATATATATATATATATATATATANATATATATATATATATATATATATATATATATATATATATATATATATATATATATATATATATATATATATATATATATATATATATATATATAATGCACCTTCGTGTGACTAAAAATAAATATAAACAAGTTAATGATATGAATTAAAAATGTAGTTGATTTAAACTTAGTGTAGGTGTCATTATGAAATAATACTTTCCGTAAAAAAGAAGTATCACATTATTATTTAACGTTAATATTATATTAGAATGATTAGAATATAGATGATTAAATACGATTTATTGAAAATAATTTACTGTTTAAAAAGTAAATTACAGAAAAATTCTGCTTGCACAAAATATATAAAATCTTTCATAAATTTTAATCATGAATTACAATTTTTACTTTATCTTTAATTTTATCCTTATTGTATTTTTCTTTTCATCTTTAATTTTATCCTTATTGTATTTTTCTTTTTCATCTTAATCCTAATTTATTTAAAGCCAATAATTAATTAAAACCATTTTCGGTTTCTTTTTCTAAATATGAATATATTTTATATGAAAAATTAGTTAAATTTAAATTATCATTTTTTAAAAAGTAACAAACATTAAGTCATGGTTTAAAATAAAAAGATTGAGAGAGTTTAAGGGATAAAAGTAGGAAAAAGTCTAATAAGAGATGACATAATAAATCTAGTTAATCTTATGATATATTCTTCATAAATGTGATACTATGTTTTAACTTAACTAAATTTGATAATAATAATTTATGAAATAATATTATACCAACTTTATATATATATATATATATATATATATATATATATATATATATATATATATATATATATATATATATATATATATGAGTTTGTTAATGTGCGTACACTTGTTTTTTAGTTGGTACATTTTAATAATGTGTACCGGGTTTTAGTAGACAAAATTAAACAATTTCTTACAAAGAAAATGATTTTATAATGAGTTTTCATTTTATATATATGAGTTTGTTAACGCGCATACGCCTGTTTTTCAGTTGATACATTTTAACAATGTGTAACGGATTATAGTAGACAAAAATACCCTCATATATTATGGATTCTAAGTTTTAAAGTTAAAGATATTTAAATAATTTTCATTCTTAAAACTAAAAAAAAAAAAGGAAACCTTCAACCCCTTACTCACCTTCCTCTCAACTTTTCTCTTTCATCTCTCTCACTCCAACATTTTCTCTATCATCCTATGGTAGATCCAATTGAAAAAAAGATAGAAATACTCGTCGTTAAACAATTTACCTTTGTAAAGAGTTGAGTCATTGACATATTCGTCTTCAGGCAAAGATTCATTCAAGATCTCTTCAATTTCATCATCTTCACTAACCTCTATTGAACCTTATTATTCGGTGGATTACTGTCTAACACAGTAATCATGTTCCTGTTAGTTAGTTAGGTTTTCCTTGTAAAGTTTTCCCCTTTCCCGTTCAGAACTCTATAAATAGTGTTTTTCCCGTTCCTTTACTTGCACTTTTCAGATACTTTGTAACCAAAGAGAATAAGAAGAAGAATGTATACAGTACACAGAAAATAAAATGAGTCTTTCTTTCTAACCTTTGTTTGATGCTTTCATCTCCCTTTCTCCTTCTCTTTCTCTGTGTTCCTCTCTTTCTCGGAGATTGTTCTTCCCTCCATCATCGCTGCTCCATGGAGATCACAAGGGCTTCCCTTCTCACTCACGTCGAACTCTTTTTTTATCTACCTAACTTCTGACGTAGGAAGCTTCTACCGAAAGTATTATTTTGCAGTGATGGATTAGTTTTTGCTGGGTTAAAAAGTTTTTGGGCCAGCACTGTTTTCTTTCGGCCCAGTTTCATTATGGTATCAAGAGCAGGTTCAATACCCATTCTACTTCCGCTGCCCAGGCCTCTTTCTTGATACTTTTTGGTTATTTTCTTGGTCTGTTTTTGCCTTCCTGCACCACAATGGAAAACACAGATCCATTTGCTAATCCTGCCAGCCCCTACTACTTAAAACCTGGGGAGAATCCTGGCTTAACCCTTATCTCTCAAGTTCTAAATGAGACCAATTACTCCTCTTGGAGTAGAAGTATGAGAAGAGCCCTTTTGTTTAAAAACAAAATAAAGTTTATTGATGGGTCCATTAAGAAACCGAAAAGTAGTGAGTCTTTGTTTGATGCATGGGAAAGATGTAATGTAATGGTACTTTCATGGATCATAAAAACCCTTTCTCCACAGATTGCTGAAAGTGTTATATATGTTGAAGAAGCCAAAGAATTGTGGGATGAGTTAAAAGAGAGATTTTCCAAAGGGGACTATTTTAAAATTTCAGATCTTTTACAAGATATCCACTCCATAAGAAAAGGGGAAAACTTTACAAGTAAGGAAAACCTAACTAACTAACAGGAACATGATTACTGTGTTAGACAGTAAACCACCGAATAATAAGGTTCAATAACTTCTCTAATTTCATCATTTGTAGTGTTGAATCATCATCTCTTAAAAAACCTTCAGGCCAATTACCAATTCCTTCTGATGTCATTATGCTTGTGAAAATTAGATAAGACAAAAATTATAAAATGAAAACTCATTATAAAATCATTTTTTGTAAGAAATTGTTTAATAGCGAGTGTTTCTCATTTTTTCCAGATGAATTACCAATTCTTTCATATGTCATTATGCTTGTGAAAAGTAGATAAAATTAGATAAGACAAAAATTATAAAATGAAAACTCATTATAAAATCATTTTTT
>NC_028361.1:5994777-6002976 GCF_000741045.1 Vigna radiata var. radiata | reverse complement strand
ATATATATATATATATATATATATATATATATATATATATATTATTCAGGTTTATTTTATTTTATTTTTCTTTTATTGCAATTATTTTGCAATGAAATTATGATAGTTTAATAATATTAATTTAATTATATTAATGATAATTTTATTAAATTTGATATTATTATTAGAAAATATAATCATAATTTTTATTATTTTCGCTTTTCTTTTATTTTTGTCATTTTTCTATTATTTATTTATTTATTTTTAATTATTTTAATTTGATAAATTTTTTATTTAATTTTTTTATCATATTTTTTTTTTGAAGAATTTGGTTGAAAATTTTATAAAACTAATTAAAAAATACTCTAACTAAAAAAATAAAATACTTTAAGTTATCAATCGACAAGATTTAACTTTTTTTTTTTTTTTACATTTGTGCCATTTTTATGGTACCATTTTGATGTTTCTCCTCCTCTCCATTGCTTTATTTTATTTTTATTACTTTTTATAATGCTCCATATTACTTTTCTAATCTAATAATTATATTGAATGAAAGAATTAAAAATTATTATGCATGCACAAAGAGAGTAAAATATATTAGAAATTATTTAAAGGTTAAATACTAATTAAGAAAGTCATAATGACTAAGCCTTTTCATAAATTATAACAATGACTTAGTAAAAATGTAAGAAGTTTTGACTTTATCTTGAATTTGATATTAATGAAGACTTTACTTATTTCAATCAAAGCATTAAATATTTAATCCTAAACGTTTTAAATATGGATAATAATGAAATAATTAATTCATCATTACTGTGCTTAATAAAAAGATAAAAACTTAAATAAATAATGCCATGAATTTGCTGGAACATATAAAGAAATATATACAAGGACTCAAAAAAATGATAAACATGATGGGATGGTAATTGGTTGAGTTGGATACTGATTGCACCTACTCTTAATTCATCTGTAACAAAAAAAATTACTTATTATTCATTTTTCTTATTTTTATATCTATTTAAAAAGATTAAATATGTTTTTAGTCCTTATATTTTGGGGCGAAAGGATTAAATTGTATCTTAGTTTGAGAGAAAGACTAAAATCAAAATCACTCCAAAGTGTAAAAACTAAAAACATATTTAACCCAATATTTTAAAAGTCACATAAACTTATGAACACTCATGAAATATTTAAAATAACTAAATTAAATTAATAAAATTAAATTTTTACTGAAATTTAAAAAAAACAAAATCATATTTAATTAACCTAAATATAATACATTAATTAAGAAAATAAATAAAAATTGTAAGTTTTGAAGAATAATTAATGTTTGTTGAAAGAAATAATTAAGGAAGTGAGTGATGACAGAGGAGAGAGAGAAGTAAGTAGTAATGGAATGGCATGAGGGTAATATCCCTTTGAATTGAGTGAAGACAGAATAAACCAGCTTGGTGCATTAGGTGAACCCAGTATGGCCATCTCAATAAATGATTGTTTTTGAGCCCTAAATTTTCACTTTTCACTATCTATCTCTGTTTCTTCTATTCTCTTCTCTTCTCTTCTCTTCTTATCTCACTTTCTCTCTTTCTCTCTCTTTCTTCACAAAACACTGAAACATTTTACCTTTCTTTCTCCCTTCTTTTTCACCAAGTGCAATAAGACATCAAAGGTGAAGAAGGGTAGTTTTTGGGAGCATGGAATGGATCATAGGAGTGTGTGTTGTGATGGGCATGTTGTTGATGAGTTGGTGGATTCTACTGTATGGGAAGAATGATGAGAAGACTGTGGGAAAAGGCAAAGTCCCAAAAGGAAACTCTGGTTGGCCTTTACTCGGAGAGACCCTTGATTTCATAGCTTCTGGCTACACTTCTTCCCCTGTCACCTTCTTCGAAAAACGCAAGTCTTTGTAAGCTTCTATCCCCACCCCACATCATGCCTATATACATATATATATTTCTGCTTTTTTTTTTCATTCTCCACGACACCAGTGACATGCATGTCTATCTAATATGCTTTCAAAATTCCAATGCTTTTTTCTTCTTCTGTGCATGTCTATCTAACATGCATCCTTATTCATTTGTCAATTTTCGAAAGTGAATGTTCTTTGGAATGTTATTGCGTACACACACAAACACCAAATAACGAAAAAAATTAATCAAAGCCGCAAAAGGTTTTTGGTATCCACCGGAACCATATCATGTTCCTCTCTAGTGGTCTATTCCTTGTGAAGGCCCAATTTTTTAAGATGTCTAAGGTCCTTTACGATCTTCGCATGTGTGAGTGACAATTTTGTCCTCCTGGCCCACATGTTAGTTAAGAACTATTAGTTCAACTGATGTTGATGGACTCTTCTTTCCCTTAATTAACATTTTCGATTTCATCAAATAGAGAGGAAAATATGCCACATAAAATGTTTATTTTTTCACCTTTTCTTTTAAAACATGTAAAATAATTTCTTACATTTTCGATTTGGTTTTGAGAATATTTTCAAAATATTTGCTTTAAAAAAATATAAATAAGTGCGACGTTGAAGAGGGGTTTTTCTCATTAAAAAAAAAAAAATCTTCTCCAAACAAATTAGCGTTTGTTTTAGGAGGGCAAATGATCTTTCTCTTTTTCTCGATTCTTTTTTCTCATTTTTTAGTTTTTTAATAAATACTCTCATCTTAATAATAATAAATTAGTTTTTTTTTTTAAATAGTACAAAATATTTAGTCATAGTTTAAGGCTTTTGTCAAAATCTTTTTTTTTTTTCTTAATAAATTCGGTTATCAAAGCATCCATTTGGGAATAGAGAAGTTTTAAGCAACTTGTATCTCCTTTTTAAAATTGACTTAGTTTGCAGTTTTTAGTTTTAAAAAGATAACTTGGCATTCTCATGTAAATGAAGTAGCGATACTAGGGGTATAGCAGGCGTGTACGGACTCACCTGGACTAAGCATCGATTTTTTTACCGAGAAATGTATCTATATTTAGCTTTGTTCGTTAGGGGTGAGAGACGAATGGAAAACAGTGTTTTGAGCATTACTTTCTTTGGAATGATCATGAAACTAAGGACGAAACACAGGATTTGGTTTCCTTTTGAATGTAGAAAATGTGTCAGTAAAAAAGTAATACTCTACAGTATCTCTGTTGTGTTTTGTATATTTTCTCTAGTATAACAAGTTTTCAGGAAAACAAACAAACATTAAGTTCAAATATTGACACGCTTTTTAATCTTTTTGTGTGTGTCTTTCTCGTACTAGAAGTTTTCGCTAATAATGGAGAGGATACACGCTCATATTTTTATGTAAATTTAACTGCTTTAAGTCACTGGAGAAAGTTTGAGTATTAAAAATTGAACTGGATTAGTGTTATGAAATGATCCTTGTTTATGCTATCTTGTAAAAATTGAACTGGATTAGTGTTATCAATGCACCCCCCTGATCTAATAATAAATGTCCACTCCATTGTGGTCCTGCTTGCCCTCACATAGTCTCATTCTTAAGAGAGAAGGGCACACATTTTGGAAGAAGAAAAGAGCAGAAAAAGCCTGCTTCTGCAGTAACTACAACTAGCTATAGTAGATTGCCTCTTGAACTGTGTGGGAGGGAATGTGATATATTTTGATCCCTGCCTGCCACTGTATCTATGAGCAGCAACTATACATATACATTCTTAGCCTTCCCTTAATAAATACTGCTATAAAACTCAGAAAAAGCAACAAGGTGTTTATGTTATATACTCAATTTCTATTGTGTGTGTAGGTACGGGAATGTGTTCAAGACATGCATTTTGGGGAGCAATGTCATAATATCGACTGACCCGGACGTCAACAAGGTGGTTCTGCAGAACCACCAAGGCAACTTCGTCCCTGCTTATCCAAAATCAATTAGAGAATTGATGGGAGAACAATCCATACTCAAAATGAACGGGACCATGCATAAGAAAGTGCACACTCTCATCGCAGGGTTCCTCCGATCCCCACAACTCAAAGCTCGAATCACCAGAGACATTGAACACACTGTCAAACAATGCTTGGCATCTTGGACTTCCCACCAAACAATATACGTTCAAGATCAAGTCAAAAGGGTTTCTTCTCTTTCATTATTCGCTCTATAGCTCTTCTTTCCTAACCCCTTACTTTTCTCACACTTTCCTCAACTTTTTCTTGTGCGTGTATATCAGATTACATTTCCTGTTTTGGTCAAAGTTCTGATGAGCGTTGGTCCTGGTGAAGAATTGGACTTCCTGTATAGAGAGTTTGCAGAATTCATCAAAGGGTTGATTTGCTTACCCCTCAAATTTCCCGGAACAAGACTATATAAATCCTTGAAGGTCCCATAAACTTTGCCTAACTATATTATATTTGTTATTGTTCTATGTTTATAGAACAAATAATATGTGTACATGACGGCTCAAAAGCTTTTTATATAATGTTGTAATATTGATAAACCTAGTATATCATTAATTTAAGGAAATGCGTCTTATCTGTAATCTATATAATAAAATAATTTATAATAAAGTTTTTTACTTTTGTTATTATATATGTACTGGTGTGTGAATGTGCAGTCGAAAGATAGGATGGTGAAGATGGTGAGGAAGATAGTAGAGGAGAGGAAGAAGCTAATGATAGATAATGATGCAGATGACGAAGGTGATGCAGTGAATGATGTATTGGAGGCACTGTTACGAGATAAGGGTGACTCCAGCTCAAGCGCACGCCTGAGTCCAGACATGATTAGCCAAAACATCATAGAGATGATGATACCAGGGGAGGAAACACTTCCTACAGCTATGACCATGGCCCTCAAGTTCCTCAGTGACTCTCCTATCGCTTTATCTAAACTTAAGGTTCGTTCAAAATCAATAATATGGTACGTAAATAAAATTTTACTATGATGTTGCAGTAAGACAAAGCTGTGATACTATGATAAAATTAATGAAACGGAAACAGTTGGTAGTTGCTACTGAAGATTGGTTTTAGTCCCTAGGAGGGATGGTCCAGTTGTGGACCAAAAAATAAATTCCCATGTAACATACCATGACAATTATTTAGGAAGCTGGCAAGGTTGCAGGTAAAATTTTTTTGTTAAATTTCATCGAGATAGTATGTTACATTGGGATTTTTTTGGTTTTGTGACAGTTTGGAAGAAAATAGCGTTATGCCCTAGAACGGTTTTTGACTTGTCTAAGAAGTCGCTTTCCAAATCAGCACTATAGAAACTCACACGAGGGAGTGTGGGCCTCACCTCGTGTGTGAGAGTGCTTCCTGGCCGTACGATGTGTTGTTGATGTGATTTTAACTCAACGGCTCAAAAAATAGGTCCACGAATTGAATTTCTGCCGCCAAAGGACCCATCTACTCCTGTCACATTAACACAGTAGCTGCTGCTGCTGCTGCAGCTTTTCTTAACGAAAAAACTTAAAGTGATTGGCATATTTTACTTAGTTTCTTAAATGAAATATGAAATATATTTTCTAAAGTAATTATTCTAAAGTCAACAATCATATCATGTATGAATGATGCTATACAAAATTTACATTGTTCATCCATTTTAATTAATTTTATTAATACGTCTTCTCTTCTTTACTTTGATGCCGACATGTGTGATCCCTTGTTGAGTACTCATGCCACATATATAAACAATAGTACTTTGTACTTCATTGACATTTTTTTTTATCTTTCTTTTTGTCAACTTATCATTCCCTTCAGGGTTCTTTTATTTTATTTTTATGGCTTTCTCTATGGGTCCATAAGCCAGTGTTTTTCCTGTATGGGATATATTTTCACAGAATTAACTATTAAATAGTATTTCCATATTTCATACGAGGTTACACAAAAAGTCTAATGTTCGAAAGGAAGTTTTATATTTGGTTAAGCTGATTTTATCAGGAGGAGAACATGGAACTGAAGAGACTAAAGACTAATTGCTCAGAAGATTATGCATGGACTGATTACATGTCACTGCCATTTACTCAAAATGTGAGTCTCTAATGTTCAGCTACCACGTGCAAATCAGCTGAAATAACACAATAAGTTTTCGTAGTATATGACATTTTTGTTCATTGTTTTGTCTTCATTTCCTTTCTTAAAGGTTATCAGTGAAACTCTCAGAATGGCCAATATTGTCAATGGCATTTGGAGGAAATCGCTCAATGACATAGAAATTAAAGGTGAGTTATTTACAAGAGGAAATAGTATTGTCGCCCTTCTACAACGCATATAGAGAAATTAAATTCTAATGCATGCAGTTTCGTCATTCTGCATATCCAGGGTACCTGATTCCGAAGGACTGGTGTGTCATGGCATCTCTTACCTCGGTTCACATGGACGAGAAGAACTATGAAAACCCTTTTAAATTCGATCCATGCAGATGGGAGGTGAACTGCTAAAGCCATATCTCACCATGTTTATTAAGGAATATATATTCAGTTCATAAGTACATCAGCTATTTTTTCTAATGCTCAATTTGGTTGCAGAAAATTGGAGCTGTGGCTGGTTGCAACAGCTTTGCCCCATTTGGCGGTGGAAATAGACTATGTCCTGGATTAGAACTCTCCAGGCTCGAGCTCTCTATTTTCCTTCATCATCTTGTTACTACTTACAGGTCAGACAAATATTACATGTGTATATAATTGCTTAATTGATAATCGATTATTTTAGCGAGTAATTGGTTTCAATTATCATGCATTCAGGTGGATGGCTGAGAGGGATGAAATCGTCTACTTTCCAACTGTGAAGATGAAGAGGAAGCTCCCAATTTGCGTGCAACCCATTAACGCTTGACTGGATTGGATTACACCATCAAGAAAATGGCAAGAGACGTATTAAAGGGTTGTATTGTATCCATGACAGAAGGAGTAGAATGAATAAAATTTAAGAGACTCAAATACATAAGCATTCATAAATATCCATTCTTATACTACTCTTTCCCACAATGATAGATATATAATTAACATAATAAAAGTGAACAGAAGAGATGAAGATGGTGGGCATGATGTATTATTGTGTTAGCTGTTAGCTGATATGTCACATCTGTTTTGAGAGGAAAAGAGAATGCAAGTGGGGATATGGTAATGGTTTTGGTGCATGTGGGTTTTTGGGTACATTTGGTCCCATGCCATGACACTACCTCGTGCTGCACTACACCCTGTTACTATCTCATCAATTGGTGGACTCCTAGTACAACTCTAGTACCAGCACCATCATTCTGCAATCACCATCCATCAACATCACACTATCAACATTACACTCTTCTTAACTACAATTATTGCACACATAATTAGGTTTAGACTTTACATTTTATCACGTCACGCATGCCAAATTAAGTTAGTTCGAAGCCGTGAAAGGAATGTACAAGTCAACTCTTGCACAACTGTGGAAGGAGTTTACAGAAACCCACCTGAACATTTATTAATTAACTTGTCAAAATTTTTTATTGCTCATTGAAAATGGAAGTGGCATCCCACTTCCTCTTCCACCTCATTCCAATGATTTTCACAAAATCTCGTTTGTACGAATCAACTTTTTTCCTCTCATCATTCTTCTTGAATACTAAACTTAATGCTGGTAAACCATATGTAGCAAAAGTTTTAGAGCATTCGAGTGAACAGAAATCACAGGGAAATCAAAATATTTAAGAGGAGATAAAGATTAATTTATAAAATATTACACATTATTTTTATAACTTAATTACAAAGTCTATTGAAGAGAGAATTTACTGAAAATAAAAAGAATATCAATAAAATTTAAGTTCAATTACATAGCAAATTAATACTACTTTCAATCCAAACCCTCAAAATAATAAGATATGGATTTTGATTTTTATACAGTGCTTAACATTATCATTTCTATCCAAAATGTTACATTCACCTTTGCAATAAGTTATGGTTTTTTATTCTCATATAGTGCTTAATATTATCATTTCTACCCAATTTTACATTCATACTTGTATCCTGATTTATTACTAATATAAGTATCACCATTTAGATAGTAAGCACAATTGTTAACATATATACATACTATACTATTTGAAACTTTCAAAGTGACTCAAAATAAAATATTTACAACGTGGAGACTATACCAAAATTATATATATATATATATATATATATATATATATATATATATATGGGGTTTGTTAATGCACGTACGCCTGTTTTTTTAGTTGGTACATTTTAATAATGTGTACCGGATTATAGTAGACAAAAATACTCATATATTCTAAGTTTTAAAGT